>NW_023276806.1:2188318-2293318 GCF_003668045.3 Cricetulus griseus
AAAGAAAAAGCCTGGTACATTGTATTTGATTTACATTTATTGATTGTGTGCAGTGTGTGGCAGATACACTACTACATGTCTGAGGACCGCATGGGAGAGTCTGCTCTCTCCTTCCATCCAGGAACTCATGTCAGACTTATATAACCACACCATTAGAAACTTAAGAGACAAAACAATTATGAATGGCAATAATTTATGCTTTTTGTGTAATTCTTCCCAAGGTTATGTTTCATATATTTCACTGAATACATTTAAAGTCATTTTCTTGGATATTTCCATGAGTGCTTCCTAATCAATCTTAGTTAATTTTAGACATGAGTAGGAGGAGACAAACTTCCACTTAAAAGATTTTTGTTTACACAAAATTAGATTGCACAATGGCTGTTGGAAAAGAACCAACACGAGGAATTAAAATATCACAAATAGAAAGAGTACCTGTTTTCTAATAACTTGTTTGAGTTTCATAGTGAGCTTGCACTTCTTTTAAAATTGATCACTGGGGGAACAGACACAAGCCACTTGCTTCATGGCCTTCTGTATCGTGAAAACAGACTCATCTCTGGAGGTGCTTCTGTCGATCTTAAGTGGGCCACCTTGAACAATTTATTTAATGTCCCTGCCCTGAGATTTCTCATGTGTGGAATGGGCTCTCATAGCTGCATCTACTTTCATGTGAGATTTCTATGTTTTAAATGCTGTTTGTGGACAATAGCACCTGATACAGGATGCACATTTGCTACAACTGTGGAGAGAGAGATCCTACCAGCCAGCACCAAGCCTGACCCCCTTTGTCTCTTTATGCTGACCGTAGCAGCTGTGGCTCCATCTGAGTAAGGAGCCTGAGACTCACTAACTAAACGTTTCCTGGGGTCTGCAGGGCTCCCTGTGAACTAGGGGGAAATGTGGGAGGTTTGAACCTGCTCTCTAAAGCCTTAGTGTTGTGGTCGGGGCAACAGGTGGGTCTGTCCTTAGCTTATAGTCAAAGACTCCAGCACAATGGGGTAACCAGATGCCGTGGCCACTAGAGGCAGAGGAAAGTTCCAGAAGGAGACCCAAGTCTTAACACTCTTTATTATTTGTAGCTTATTTGTTCATTTATCTAATGTTTGTTGGGGACCTTCTGCCTTCTAAATACTAAAGATGCCTAGATATGCAACTCAACAAAAGGGGACAGAATTACCTGCTGTGGGAGAGAGAGAGAGAGAGAGAGAGAGAGAGAGAGAGAGAGAGAGGGAGAGGGAGAGGGACAGAGACAGAGACAGAGACAGACAGAGAGCACACAGGGAGGGCAGGGAGGAGGGTGAAAAACAGAGCAAGAGGAAGCACCTTAGATACAGCCATGCTGAGTCCCTTTAAATGAGTATTATTTAAAATAAGTAGGGAAGAGGAGGTGCAGCCGACTTCTAAAAGAAAGAGCCCATAAAAGTGGAGGCTGGCATGAGCACACTGGAGATGAGGGCCCTGGAGGCATGTTAATATTCTGTCACCCCTTGGAATGGATATTTAAAAAAATGACTTGCTCGATATTTATTTCTGTGGGCCAGGGGGAAATTGACTTTTCTATTAAGAAAAATTACATGCAAAATGCATTCAGTTAGTAATTCGCCTCAGCTGGGTCAAAGCAGGGGTGACTGTGGAGCTATTCAACAAACGTTCCCAGTTTTCTTCGAATTCTTCAGTGTGTATGCATTTTCAACTAGAGAACTTTTTTGGCAGCTACATTAAAATGCACAATTTGATAATGAAACAAATTACTGGCCACTGATAAACACCACCGTGCCACAGGTTATTTGGTTTTGAAATCCAGCTGAATGTCAGCATTACTCTGGTTTTGTTTTGCTAAAATACTAAATGAATACATTTTGGGGGACTGGTTGGAATGCTGTTATTGAGTTTTAAGCGCGCTGGTTCCTTTTCCCAAAGCAACACCAAAGTAAATTTTGCCAGTTAGAAGCAAGTGGAGACTTCAATTAGCACTCCAGCTTGTCTAGACCCTCAAGTTCTTAAAGATGCTTGGCAAAGTTGGTGGCGTTGGTGGCGCTCGCCTTTAATCCCAGCACTTGGGAGGCAGAGGCAGGCAGATCTCTCATAGGGACAGAAAAATAATTAAGACAGACTTTCAGGAGAAAGCTAAGAGGAAGAGAAATGGGTAGGGGAAATGGTAGGTTCTGGGAGGATGTGGGTACTCAGGGGGTTCTCTGCCTGAGAACTTCAGGGGTCACATTCTTGCATCAAGAGTTTGAAAGAACTCGAGTGACTGGAGCATTCAGAGCAGACGATGGTCAAACATTGTACAAACTCATTCTTTGCTTCCCTCCATAAAGAAGCCAGAATTACTCAATGGCATCTGATTTTCCCTTCCTCTGATCTAAATGACTGGGACTCTCTGCTCCATTCATAGGGCTCGGTCTACTGCATCTTCAATGACATCTTTCCAGTTTGGTGCCACTGTAAAATGTTCCCCGTTTCAAACTGTTCAAATTTATTGCTTTGCAGTGTCAGAACTCCACTCTACCTTCTAAATGCCAGTCAGAACCCTGCCTTCTCAGGACATCGTCCACCACACACTCACACAGCTCTCTCCACTTTCATGTATAACTCTCGGGGTCATAATTAATCATTTTAGGAGTGAGTTCTTCAAATCTGTCTTCAAGAACAGGCTGTAAACCACTCTCCTGGTCTGTTTTCTGATCTCGTGATAAATACAATGATTGTGTTGGTTTGACTGAGAATGGCCCCATAGGCTCATCTATTTGCATGATTAGTCCCCAGTGGATGAGCTCTTTGGGAAGGATTAGGAGGTGTGGCCTGGTTGGAGGAAGTATGTTACTTCCAGTGTGCTTTGAGGTTTTAAAGGCTCATACCAGTCTCTGTTTCTCTCTCTGTCTGAATTGTGGATCAGGATGTTAAGTTCTCAGCTACTGCTCCAGCCAATGCCTGCCATGAGGGTCAAGGGCTAATGTTCTGAGCCTATACTAAATGCTTTCTTTTAAAGAGTTGCCATGGTCATAGTGTTGATGGGGAGTCCTTCTGTGTATATGTCTCTCTATTGGCTAATGAACCAAACACTGTTGGCTAACAGGAAAGCAAGATAGGTGGGACTAGGAGACGAGGAGGATTCTGGGAAATGTAGTAAAGAGAAGTCGCCATATGATCCCCGGAGGGGAGGAGGCAGGAGTTTCTATATCTATGTCTATGTATATAACCCATATGTAAGTATGGGTTAATACTTAAGACAGAGTTATCCAATATTGGCCAACAGTATTGTAACTAATAGAGTCCCTGTGTGTTATTTTGGGGGCTGAAGCAGTGACAGGACCCAGGCAGAAATCCTGCAACATAGTGTCTCTTCACAATGGACCAATAACTAAGACAATGACTGAAAGAAACTTGAGGAGGAAAGGATTTATTGCATCTTGCAATCCACCATGAAGGGAAGTCAGGATAAGAACTAAAGTCAGGAACTAAAGGTATGAACTGAAGCAGAGACCATTGAAGATGTGATGTTCTCCATGGGTCCATCACCTCAGTTTTCTAGTCATCATCATCTTCTTCTTCTTCTTCTTCTTCTTCTTCTTCTTCTTCTTCTTCTTCTTCTTCTTCTGCTTCTTCTTCTTCTTCTTCTTCTTCTTCTTCTTCTTCTTCTTCTTCTTCTTCTTCTTCTCCTTCTCCTTCTCCTTCTCCTTCTCCTTCTCCTTCTTCTTCTTCTTCTTCTTGTTTTATTTTTCTTTCTTCCTCTTCCTCCTTCTCCTCTTCTATTAAAAAATGTGTATGTATGTTCCATCTGCATATATATCTGTATGACATGTGTGTGCCTAGTACCTATGAAAGTCAGAAAGGGCTGTAAGATCCTCTGGAACTGTAGTTTCAGATAATTGTGCTATGTCATGTGGATGCTAGGAATTGAATCCATATCCTCTAGAAAAGTAGCCAGTGCTTTTAACTAGTAAGGCACCTCTCTAGTCCCCCAGTTTGCTTTCTGATACCATCCAGGATCATGGGGTCAGGATTGGGACTTCCCATATAGTGTACTGGGCCCTTCCATATCATTCATTAGTCAAGAAATGTTTTACAAATTTCCTATATAGTACAGTGGATAGGGGTCATTTTCTCAGTTGAGATTTTCTTTGCCCAGATGTCTCTAGCTTGTGTCAAGTTGACAGAAAACCAACCAGTACAGTCACCATGAAGGTCTTGTTTTTGCTTTTTTTTTTTTTTTTGGTTTTTCGAGACAGGGTTTCTCTGTGTAGCTTTGGAGCCTATCCTGGCACTGCTCTGGAGACCAGGCTGGCCTTGAACTCACAGAGATCCGCCTGCCTCTGCCTCCCGAGTGCTGGGATTAAAGGCATGTGCCACCAACACCCGGGCGTTTTTGCTTATTTTTGGTCTTTCACCTGTGTAATGTATGGCTTGTGTCTGTCTCCAATAAATATTTCTTGAAGGAATGGCTGAATCCTTGGATATTTTCATATACATAGCAGCCATGCTTTTTACTAAATATTCCTGTCCCTTGATAGAGCTGAGGGAGTCATCACCATGAAAGACCCGCTCGGAATGCTTCTGCATGCCCCCTGCCCCTCTGTCTTCCCCTCCTGTGCCAGTGCTGGGTGTTCTCTCTGGAGCAGGCGGGAGGAGCAGTTGACTGAGGGCAGCGCAGTGGGGACTGAGCAGGGCAGGGCCAGGGTTCGGCCAGGGGCTGGAGAATGCAGCGCGGGCGGCGCCTGGAAGGGGAACTTGAGCTGGGAGAGCAGCGGTGCTGCTTGTCCAGGAGCGGAGCTGCGAGCAGGGAGCCATCTCCAAGGCCAAGGACATGGGGGCCGCGGAGCTGCCAGGGCCTCCCAAGCCTTCACCCCGGTAGGGCTCGCGCCCCCGGCCCGCCCCGCCTGGCACCGGCCTCGGGGCTGGGGCCGAGCAACGAGCACCAGTTAGGCCGGCCCGGGGCCCCGCCTCCACACCCCCACACTCCGTCCCAAGGTCTCCGCCCCCAAGGTCAGCCATCTGGATGCGGAGGGGGGGAATTGAGTCTGTTGTACCAAACAGCAGACCTTGAGAATATGCTGATCTGGAATGGCTCTGTGTCTCATTTGAACCATCCAATAGAAATGATTCTGTATTTCGCCTCATTTGAAAGACTCTGTGTTTCACCTCATTTGAATGACTCTATACTTCGCCTCATTTGAATAACCCTGTATAGCGCCTCATTTACATTGACCAATGGGAATAGCTCTGTACAATGCCTCATTAGAATTATCCAATAGAATCCCTGCTTCTAGCTTGCGCCTTTTTCCCTATATAAGGACCCCTTTCCCTTGGCTCGTCGCGCTTGGCCTAACAGAAGCTAAGTCTCCCGGGTACCCGTGTTTTCAATAAAGCCTCTTGCAGTTTGCATCCAAGTTCGTGGTCTCGCTGATTCCTGGGTGCGGGTCTCCTTCTACGAAAGTACCTCTTCGGGGGTCTTTCAACCAGAAGCAAGCCCCTCTGGGTATGGGCTTTTCCCTGCAGACATTATTTTGAATCAGTGCCCAGATGCCTGCTTCACCTGGGCAGAATGTCTTCTCTGTTGCACCAAGAACATGCAGGTCGATAAGACAGAAATGTGCCTAAATCTAAAGTTGCTTTCAGACAAGAGCATGGGCAAGAAACTATATTCCTTTTTTCAAAGTAATTAAACCTCCAAATGCAGATACTCTTCAGCCTAAGAAAGACAATGGTCAGAGAGTTTGCTAATATGAGTAAATTTTCCTGAGATGCTAATTTTTCTTTTTGAAACTCCCTGACTGTGTCCCTGACTCCAGCAGATGACAACTTCAGCAACTCCTTGACTGGCTTTTGGCAATGATTTCTAGTTTTAGCTTCTCAGAGTTTCCAGCTTGCTCCATATGAAAGTTTGAATAGAGAGCATTGATGTTCCTGTGTAAAGCCAAAAGAGATAGAAGGCTCCCTATAGAGTAAAGAATGAGCTCCTTCATGGTCTGGGTTCTAAGAGCAGAGGCGTCTCTTCTATGCTCACAGCTGACAGTCATGTGTGGAACACTGGGTAGGGAAGAGGAGACCTTTGAAAGAGGAGGTCTGTTTTCTGCATACCAGCCACTTCTAGTCTCTGTCATAGATGTGTTTAGAGTGAGACTGTTGTTGCAACTGATGAATTTGTCTGTCTCACATAAAAATGAGAAACTAATGGACAAAAGTCTATAATTATTATAAAATTAATAGTGGAATACTTGAATAAAATTTAAATGTAATATTGCATAGATAATTGACCAAAATCCAGTTTCCTGTTACCTGTTTTGAATCATTGTCTCAGGGAAAGGGGCATTGTAGATTGTAGACATTGTTCTGTCTGAACTTTGTGGATTTTAAAGCACTGTGGGGTATTTGAATACATCATCTAACCCTCTAATTGGAAAATCATACAATGCAGCACTACTGAGCCAAAAAGTTTTTATATATTCCCATTACAATTTATTGCCCATCCAATCAGAGATAAAAGACAAATACTGACAAATACTTAGAGAAATGTGAAGTGAAAGGTTGGTTTTATATATAAAAAAAGTAATCACAGACTTCTAATTACACAGAATGCCACATGTTCTAACTCATTAGCAAAGAGGTAGGATTTCATTTGCTCTCCAGACAATTTGTATTCTGGAGTGCTTGTCCAGGGAGAGGCTATGTAGAAAACTAGGTAGGAATCCTAGGTAGAGGGTTCTTGAAGCAAGAAATAAATTAATCTCCAACTGATATTTATATTTAGAATACGGTTTTGGCCTAAATCTTGTCTAGTTGATTTTGATTCTGATTAGAAATTTGTTCTGATAATTCTGTGTTTTATTTGGGTCATCTCGACCAAAGAGATTCCCAAGAATGCTTTAGGTCTCCTGTCTGCCTCAGACCCCATCGAGCTTCATCTTGCAAGGGTAGAGCCTGATTAGTGTGAAGAAGATGCTGGCCTCCTGGGGTAGGACATACAGATCCCCCAGGCATTGCTTCCATAAAGGACTGTTCCCTTTATTACGGGTTTTCTTGGGTCCAGGTCCACTGCCTATTCAGACCCTGCTGTGTCTTTAGACTCTGTTTCTGCTTCTTCCAGGTTCACCTTCCTGAGATTTTGCTGACTTGATGGTTTTCAATTCTTTTTATGTATTTCCTTTTGCTCAACAATACCAGTTTAAGCTCCTTCTCCATTGAGTCTGGGAGGGAAGATGTTTAGATGGAAAGAGCCTGATGCCTATAAATTTATTTATAGAATGAAGCAGGCTCCTGATAACATTGGATTGTAATGTTGTCAACATAATTCATCCACTGGAGATAAATGTCATTCCCACAGGTATAATGTTCCCAGGGATGACTCTCTTGGACTAGGCTCAGCTGAGAGAAGGAGGAGGAGGCTGGCAGTGTTCTTTCTACCCACAGTCTACAAATCTTGGGGGAATAATTTTATTTCATCATTTTATTCATTTTTATATGTAATTTAGATTTCGGTGCTGAATATGCCACTTTTTAATAGGAAAAGAATGGATGTTTGTTCCCTTACAGCTTGACAAATTACAGCTAGTGGGTTAGCTGGTCTGAACCTGCTTTGTGTGTGTGTGTGTGTGTGTGTGTGTGTGTGTGTGTGTGTGTGTGTGTGTATGGGGGGTATCAGAGCTGTGAGCTAAGTGTGATTTGTTCAGTTTTAAAGAAATCATACTTAGCCTAGAGAAAAAAGTCTACCACCTAGTACTCTACAGTTTGCTGACTCTTGCCTTAAAGCAACTGTAGTAGAGATGGGGACTCCGTTCAATGAAGACGCCTTGCTTAGCACATTAAGGCTCTGGGTTCAATACTCAGGTCCCCAAACAAATAATCAAAAACCAATAATATAAAAATTTAACAATTTTCTGTAGTAGATGAGATCTCACATGTATGAACTCATTGAAATGTTATAAAAACCAATAAAAGAATTAAAAGAGCCCCCCATTTTTGGTATGAGGAAAACCAAGATGGAAGGGATAAAAATCATGTGCGTTCTGGCTGTCAGAGCCCAGTCACACATGGCTCTCTTGTCAGAAGTTTGTTTTCAGTCAGTGCCACTTTGGACACTTGTCTTCATAGTTAAACTGGATGGTAGCAAAGTGTTGTTCATGTGTGAGCTGAGTGACATATAACCCCATAATCACAGGAAGGACACCATGACCACCTACAAATGGGCAAAGTGATGCTGTGAGCACAACAAAGTCATCAGCTGGGTGAAGGGTTCCCTCTCCATTTCCTCACTCCTGGGAAGTCATCTCACTGGGTGGTAGCTCTTCCAGTCACTGCCCTTTAGTCTCCCCTGGAGCTGCATATCTTATGGTCCATTAGGAGTCTCTGCTCTAGGAACTCATGTCCGGATGCCCAACTTTTGAAATGACAATAATTGAAACTGCCAATATGTTCCCTAGAGCTGTTGGAGGAATTCAGGCTCAACTGTAGAACTCTCTTTCTTTCTTTCTTTCTTTCTTTCTTTCTTTCTTTCTTTCTTTCTTTCTTTCTTTCTCTCTCTCTCTCTCTCTCTCTCTCTCTCTCTCTCTCTCTCTCTCTCTTTTTTTTTTTAGATCTGTCTTTCTTCTGGCAGGTTCTGCCATCTTGGGACATATTCCTGCTGCAGAACAGTCTTTGTACACTATAAATATGTATTTCTCTCATTGGTTCATAAAAGAGCTGACTGGCCAATGGCTGGATATGTAGAGGTTAGGTGGGACTTGCAGACAAAAAGAGAGCACGAAGAAGAAGAAGAAGAAGAAGAAGAAGAAGAAGAAGAAGAAGAAGAAGAAGAAGAAGAAGAAGAAGAAGAAGAAGAAGGGGAGGAGGCTCAGGAGTCACAAGGGGATGTGGAGAGAAGCAAAATGGAATAACTGGCTACGTTTTTTTTTTTTTTTTAAGGTACCGCCATGTGTCGGAGTGTAGATAAGAAGCATGGGTTAATTTAAAATGTAAGAGTTAACTAGTAAGACATCTGAGCTATCAGTTGAAGATTTATAATTAACAATTCTCTGTGTGGTTATTTGGGAGCCAGCTTGTGGGACAGAACTGACTGTAGTCCAGACAGAAAAGCTCCTCCTACATATGTCAGGAAAGCCAGGGAGCTGATCTTTTCTGATAGCCTTTCTTCTGGGTTATCTGTATTAGTTCTCTTCCTGTGGCTATGAGAGAAAACACCCTGATAACAGGGACTTAAGGGGGAAAGTGTTCTTCTTGGCTTATAGTTCCAGGGTACAGTTCATCCATCATGATTGGGGAGTCCTAGAGTTAGGATCCCAAGGCAGCTGGTCACTTTTTCTTTTTAAGATTTTATTTATTATGATTACAACATTCTGCTTCCATGTATATCTGCACACCAGAAGAGGACAGCAGATCTCATAACAGATGATTGTGAGCCACCATGTGGTTACTGGGAATTGAACTCAGGACCTCTGGAAGAGCAGTCGGTGCTCTTAACGTCTGAGCCATCTCTCCAGCCCCAGCTGGTCACTTTGTACCTGCTGTCATGGAGCAGGAGAAGAGGAAAGCATTCAAGTCCCTTTCCCCATTCTCAATCCTGGTCCCAGTTGATGGGATGGAGCTGCCTCCAGTTAGGGTAGAGTCTTCCCTTCTCAGTATATTAAATATAGAAAACCCCTCACAGATGTGTTCATGGGCTATTTCTTCAGTGGTTCTAAAACCTATCAAGTTGACAAGCTGAACCATCACATGGTTGATCTCTGCCTGTCCCTTCAGTAAGAAGTTAAGGTTTCTCATACGGAATCAGCACCCCTGTTACCATCTTCTCCGATGTCCCATTATATTTCTTTGTGGGATTGATTGATTTACCTGCCTTTGGCTTTTTTAGTTTTGTAAACCTTTAGCTCATTGTATTTTCAAAGCCTTTCTAAATTTACTTTTTATAGTGCTATTTTGAGGGAACTTTGGAAAGAAAACAGAAATAAACACATATGCCATTGTTAATCCCAAATGACAAGAATTTCACACAAGAAAGAGAAACCATCACATGGTCACCATGTGATTAGGGAGGGTTCAGAGAGGGCCAGGGTATTCTCAAAAACATGTCAAAGTCATAGACTAGGGAAGGTCAGGTTCCAGGAAACAGAGCAACTCAGCTCTTACAGTAAATAGAAACTTATTTTTAACAATACAATGTAATGGCTTCCAGCCTTCAAAATGGAGTCAGGCAGGTTCCTCATTCCCCTCTTGACTTATGTTTCCCTCTTAAATATTTGTTAGGGGTATGTGTTAATAATATTGCCTGGAAGCAATGATTCTAGAATTGCTTATCTGATGGGTGACCAAGTTAGTGACATATTAGAGGGCACAGGGCCTGATTATGATACTTAGTAAAAATAATATTAGAGGGAGGGAACCACTTTAGCTAAATTTTCCAGTTTAAATTTGTTTGAGGGATTTTTTGTCTATTCATTTATATGGAGCATCAACTTGGTTGCCAATAGTATGAGAGAAATCAGAGATGTTAAAATAACACATTCCAGTAAATTGCTGACAACCAAGATTATATTTAAGTAAAAGGTAGTTTATAGTAGCTCTATTTTGTTGTTCTCATTTCTCCTATTTTTTGATTCATTTCTGCTAATAGTTTTTGCTGTAATATTAGTAGTTTTTAAAATTAGACAGGCTATTTTAGGAACCACTCTTTGTAGTCCAGCAACATATCCTGGGACAGGTAACAGAAAGTGTTAAAGCCACCAATTGTGAATAAGACCACTACCGCAGTTTAATGCCCAAATTTTAATTAACCATTAATTAAATACTGACCAGGTGATGGGCTCAGGGCAGACCTATACCCAGGTTCCTGGGAAATGGCTCTGAGTCACAGTTTGCAGTGACATAAGAAGGAACACCCATAATTCATTGCATTTCACATCCAGTCCAATTAGTGGTAAGCATACATCTTGACAGACACCCATCCTATATCCAATCTGGGGCAAGCATATATCCTGATGTATTTCCTGCCTGTGAACCCTCCCACCCACATGTGACCAAGCACATCTGGTACAGACGGTCAATCAAACTTGTTTAGGGGAGTGAAAACTTGTGCTTGTTATCTCCCATAAACAATAGCCCCCAGCATTTCAGGAACTATCTGTCCTTGGGCAAGAGGCTTGCAGATCAGAGACTTTTTTGTTCATGGATCTCTTAAGCATAGTAATTAAAACTTGAAATGTAACTTTGGTTCTCACATTCCGACCTTGAGTTGTATCCTGAGTCAAATCATTGACTCTTCGATGGGCACCTGTTTATATTGGGACATAATAACCATCAGCTTAATGGTATCCAGACAGGAATTATCATTCAGTTAGCAAGAGCCAACACCAATTAGCTGAAGGAGAAAGGCCAAAGGCCTTGTGATGGCTGACAGATCTAGAAGGATCCTAGAAATGAGAATAGGGACCAGTTTTTTACTTCACCTTAGATTACCATGATTTTGCAATGATTTTTGTTTGTTTGTTTGTTTGTACAATCAAATTATTTCTAACAATTCCTGAGAGGTTTATATAGAAACAACAATTTTTCTTTTTTCCAACTTTTTTATTTGAATCAGAAATAGGATTGTTTTACATGACAATCCCAGTTTCCTTCTCCCACCCGTCCACCCCTCCCCCCTCCCCTCCCCCAACTAAAACCCTACCTATCACATATCCTTTCTGCTTCCCCTGGATGGTGAGGCCTTCCATAGGGTGTCATCAGTGTCTATTGTATCCTTTGGAATAGGGCCTAGGCCCACTCCCGAGTGTCTTGGTTCAGGGAGTATTCCTCTATATGGAATAGGCTTCCAAAGTACACACCTATGCTAGGGATAAGTACTGAACTTCTACAGGAGGTCCCGTAGATTTCTGAGGTTTCCTCACAGAAACCCATGTTCCTGGGGTCTTGATCAGTCGCATGCTGGTATTCCAGCTATCAGTCTGGGGAGTAAGAGTTCCCGGATGTTCAGGTCAGCTGTTTCTGTGGGTTTCACCAGTCTGGTCTGGACCCCTGTTCTCTTCACTCGTTCTTCTCTGCATCTGGATTCCAGTTCAGTTCAGTGTTTAGCTGTGGGTGTCTGCTTCTATTTCCACCAGCTGCTGGATGAAGGCTATAGGATGTCATATAAGTCAGTCATCAATCTCATAATCAGGGGAGAGCTTTTAAGGTAGCCTCTCCTCCGTTGTTTAGATTGTTAGCTGGTGTCATCTTTGTAGATCTCCAGACATTTCCCTAGTGCCTGATTTCTCTGTAAACCAGAAATGTCTCCCTCTATTATGGTATCTCCATTCTTGTTATCTTCTATTCTTCCCCTGACTCATACTTTCTGCTCCCTCATGTCCTCAGCATCCCTCTTCCTCTCCCCTTCTCAATCTCCTAGCTCCCTCCCCCCTCTTCCCGTGCTCCCAATTTGCTCAGCAGATCTTGACCCCCTCCCTTTCTCCAGGGGAGCATGTATTTCTCTCTTAGGGTCCTCCTTGTTTATTGGCTTCTTTGGCAGTGTGGATTGTAGGCTGATAATCCTTACTCTATGTCTAAAATCTGCATATGAGTGAGTACATATCATGTTTGTCTTTTTGTGATTGGGTTACCTTGCTCAGAATGGTTTCTTCTAGTTCCACCCATTTTCCTGCAAATTTCAAGATTCCATTGTTTTTTCCCAGCTGAGTAGTGCTCCATTGTGTAAATGTACCACATTTTCTCTATCCATTCTTCGGTTGAGGGGCATCTAGGCTGCTTCCAGTTTCTGGCTATTACAAATAGTGCTGCTATGAACAGCGTTGAACAGATGTCCTTGTTGTATGAATGTGCTTCTTTTGGGTATATGCCTAATAGTGGAATTGCTGGATCTTGTGGTAGACTGATTCCCATTTTCTTGAGGAATTACCATACTGATTTCCAAAGTGGCTGTACAAGTTGGCACTCCCACCAGCAGTGGAGAAGTGTTCCCCTTTCTCCACATCCTCTCCAACATGAACTGTCATTGGTGTTTTTGATTTTGGCCATTCTGACAGGAGTAAGATGGTATCTCAGAGTTGTTTTAATTTGCATTTCCCTGATAGCTAAGGATGTTGAGCACTTTCTTATGGGTCTTTCAGCCATTTTAGATTCCTCAATTGAGAATGGTCTATTTAGTTCTGTACCCCACTTTTTAATTGCATTGTTTGGTGTTTTGGAGACTAGCTTCTTGAGTTCTTTGTATATTTTAGAGATCAGCCCTCTGTCAGATGTGGGGTTGGTGAATATCTTTTCCCAGTCTGTGGGCTGCCGTTTTGTCTTGCTGACTGTCTCCTTTGCCTTACAGAAGCATCTCAGCTTCAGGAGGTCCCATTTATTAATTAAAGATCTCAATGTCTGTGCTACTGGTGTAATGTTCAGGAAGTGGTCTCCTGTACCAAGTAATTCAAGGGTATTTTCCACTTTGTCTTCTAATAGGTTCAGTGTAGCTGGATTTATGTTGAGATCTTTGATCCATTTTGACTTAAGTTTTGTGCATGGTGATAGGCTTGGGTCTGACTGCAGTCTTCTACATGTTTGTAACCAGTTATGCCAGCACCATTTGTTGAAGATGTTCTCTTTGTTCCAGCGTATAAATTTGGATTGTTTGTCACAAATCAGGTGTTAATAGGTGTGTGGGTTAATATCAGGGTTTTCAACTCTATTCCATTGGTCTACCTGTCTATTTTTGTGCCAGTACCAAGCTGTTTTCAGGACTATAGCTCTGTAATAGAGCTTGAAGTCAGGGATAGTGATGCCTCCAGAAGTTCCTTTATTGTACAGGGTTGTTTTGGCTGTCCTGGATCTTTTGTTTCTCCATATAAAGTTGAAAATTGTTCTTTCAAGGTCTGTGAAGAATTGTGTTGGGATTTTGATGGGGATTGCATTGAATCTGTAGATTGCTTTTGGCAAGATTGTCGTTTTTACTATGTTGATCCTATTTATCCAAGAGCATGGGAGATCTTTCCATTTTCTGGTATCTTCTTTAATTTCTTTCTTTAGAGACTCAAAATTCTTATGATACAGGTCTTTCACGTTTTTGGTTAGTGTTACCCCAAGGTATTTTATGTTGTTTGTGGCAATTTGTAAAGGGTGATGTTTCTCTGATTTCTTTTTTCTTAACCAAACAATAACCTCTCTGTTTCACATATAGAAGGGTGAGTGCCCTATCATAGCTCTATAGAACTATGTCAGCTAATGAATCTACCTGTTGATAGATCTGGGCCTATTTGGTTCTAACAGGTATCTTTCCTGGTATGTCAGCAGGCACTGTAGGTAGTGATTTTGTCCCCTATGCCAGGGAGTTTCCTTTTGATCTAACATTCCAGCCTAGTGTGGGACAAGTAGCCATGTACTCTCTTCTGAAACTATTACCTGCTGATATTAGGATCTTGTCAGTGTCCAGGAAGGTTGGAATGCTAGTCAGGGGCAGAGAGGGAATTCAGGAAATGTGGCATTCACATGGGCTAGACCAGTACACATCAACTTTTAGCAAGTCCAGGGCTCCCAGTTGTTTGGAACACGTTGAAGTCAGCAGCGGATGCTTGGATGTGTCTGTCAGCCAAGTGGAAATCTGCTGAGGTAGATATAGACTAGGGACAGAAGTTAAGGTTTAAGAACTGAAAGGAAAAATCTTATATTTGGAACTTTCATCTTAGTGGTTGGGAGAGGGAAGGAGCCCTAAGACCAGGAGAGAGACCCTATCCTCAGCAATAGACAGATGGGGAAACTTAGGCTGTATTTATCTGTAGTCTTTTTGACCTGTGAGAAGCGGATCCAAGCTTTATGACTCCTTCAATTCTCTGAAGCATACATGATTTTTTTTAAGTTTACAGGAAGACACAGAAGTCTTAGATGTATCAGCATTATAAATCTGTACTGAAATCCACATTGTAGAAAAAGCGGGTAACAGGTAAAATAGCTGGAATAGACTCGAACCTTTGAGTCCTAGCAAAAGCTATGGGTTTGGGTTAAAAAACACGAACATTATTTTTAACTAGGCCCAGAAAGCCAAATATAGATTGGACCGAGATGTCTTCAGCCTAATGAGAAGAACCTTTAAGTCTATATTTAAAAGACAACCAAAAGAAATCTAAAATCTTGAGCTTGTGGATGAACAGCAAGTTGACCTTGCTCTACCAGCTTATCAGATCTTCACTGGTCAATGCTAACTATTAACTTTTGAAATCTTAGTGTGACAATAGGAGAGAAGGGGAAAGAAATCTGAAACACTTTGCATTTGCATATACTTGTTTATACCTTGAATTTACTTCTTAGATCATTTTCTGAGACCTTCAAAACTTCCATAGATTTTGACAGCCTTTCTTTCCATCTAATCATTTACCAGAGACACAGCAGTTATTACTGGGAACAATCATTTCAAATTATGTTTCTTTAGTGGAAAGTTACATCTGAAACCTGTTTTTTTTCTCTTCTCTCTTTTTAAATTTAAATTAGAAACAATCTTGTTTTACATGTCATTCCCAGTTCCCTCTCCCTCCCCTCTTCCCCTACCCCCTACTAACCACTTATCCCATCCCCTTTCTGCTCCCCAAGAAGGATGAGGCCTTCTACGGGGGATCTTCAAAGTCTGTCATATCCTTTGGAGCAGGGCCTAGACCTTCCCCATGTGTCTAGGCTGAGAGAGCATCCCTCTACGTGGAATGGGCTCCCAAAGTCCTTTCGTATACTAGGGATAAATACTGATCCACTACCAGAGGCCCCATAGACTGCCAGGCCTTCTAAATGACACACATTCAGGGGGTCTGGGTCAGTCCTATGCTGGTTTCCCAGCGTTCAGTCTGGGGTGCATGAGCTCCCCCTTGTTCAGACCAGCTGTTCCTGTGGGTTTCTCCAGCCTGGTCTTGACCCCTTTGCTCATCACTCCTCCCTCTCTGCAACTGGATTCCAGGAGTTTGGCTCAGTGTTTAGATGTGGGTGTCTGCTTCTGCTTCCATCAGCTGCTGGATGAAGGCTCTAGGATAGCATATAAGGTAGTCATCAATCTCATTATCAGGGGAAGGCATTTAAGGTAGCCTCTCCACTATTGCTTAGATTGTTAGTTAGGATCATCCTTGTAGGTCTCTGGACATTTTCCTAGTGCCAGATTTCTCTTTAAACCTATAATGGCTTCCTCTATTGTGGCATCTCTTTTCTTGCTCTCCTCTATTCTTCCCCTGACTCAATCTTCCTCCTGCCTCATGTCCTCCTCTCCCTTCTCTTTTCTCCTTCTCTTTCTCCTAACTCCCTCTCCCCTCCCCCATGCTCCCAATTAGCTCAGGAGGTCTAGTCCCTTTCCCCTTCTCCAGGGGACCATGTATGTCTCTCTTAGGGTCCTCCTTGTTTCCTAGCTTCATTGGCTGTGTGGATTGTAGCCTGGTAATCCTATTCTCTATGCATAAAATCCATATATGAGTGAGTACATACCATGTTTGTCTTTTTGTAACTGGGTTAACTCACTCAGGATGGTTTCTTCTAGTTTCATCCATTTGCCTGAGAATTTCAAGGTTCCATTTTCCCCCCTGCTGAGTAGTACGCCATTGTGTAAATGTACTGCATTTTCTTAATCCACTCTTCAGTTGAGGGGCATCTAGGTTGATTCCAGGTTCTGGCTATTACAAATAGTGCTGCTATGAACATAGTTGAACAGATGTCCTTGTTATATGAATGTGTATCTTTTGGTTATATGCCTAAGAGTGGAATTGATGGATCTTGAGGTAGAATGATTTTCATTTTCCTGAGGAACTGTCACACTGATTTCCAAAGTGGCTGTAGGAGTTTGTACTCCCACCAGAAATGGAGGAGTGTTCCCCTTTCTCCACATCCTTTCCTGCATAAACTGTCGTTGGTGTTTTTTATTTTAGCCATTCTGACACCTGTTTATCTTTTAATATGAATGCTGTTAGCAAGAGAAATTTAACCTTTTCTCAACAGGAGTCCAAGTAGCTCTAGAAAAAGGAAGTCTTGATTTTTAGATATGAAATGAGCTAACAATTTGGCTGCAGGCTTGTTGAAGAACCTGGTTGCTTGCTGCTGCTAAGCTGACAAAGGTATAGTTAGCCTACCCATCAATACCATCAAAGATCTGGGAAGCATACATTACAGCACAAAGTATAATCCAAATGGCCTGTTATTTAGATGGTCATTCCATGATCCTGTGATCTCCATGGCATTGAGGCCAGAGGTACCAGGATGGCATCAGTCTTTGACTGCCAGGCCCAGAAGGAAGAAGACTTCCTTTGGAGGAGGAGCATGGGAGAGACTGACCTACCTTTGTTCAGCCAAAGTGAGGCAATAAACCCTTCTGTGTCCTGCTTGTCCACAATTTGGGCCAGGTCCTTGGAACAGGTGCTGCATCTGGGCAGTCTATCCCAGTGGTTAGCATTACTACAATCCAGGTAGAGATAGCTTGGTGCCCCATTATCTTCTTTGGAGACCTTGGGGTTCCTGCTAGGATCTGGGAGTGCCTGTCTGTCATAGGAAGCTATTTCCATTAAACATTTTAAATTCGATATTCAACAGATCACTGACAAGTTTGGGGATCATTACCTATTAAGTGTATCTGAGCTAAACAAACCTAGGCTTAACCTTGAAAACATATTTAACATGATGACAGGTTTGATTATAGATGACAAACTACTAACCTGTATTTCTTAACACACACACACACACACACACACACAGAGGAATTAATCTTAAATTTGTGTCATTATATAAAAATCTATACCAATGTGTAGTGTTTGAGACTAGTAGTTGTTTTTTAATTTAAAAGTAGATTAAATAATCTACCCTTTTAAAATAATCTATCATTTTAAAATGTAGATACAATAATATACTTTTCCTAATATCCCCTTCCTTTTTTCTTTTTAAATGAACTCCTTCATTAATTTCCTCCCTGACCATGGTCAATAACCACTTGCAACCAACCTCCCTAAGCAATGACAAGCATTCCCATCTCTTGGGAATGTGGTTGTTGTGTTTTCTAGACTGCTTCCTCTTGGCTGGGGCATCTTTAGGGGACCCTCAGAAAATTGGGATAATTGTCAAGTCCTGGGACAGCTAGCTGTATTATTTATTGTTTAGTCTCCATGTGATGGCAATGTGTAGAGCTTATCTGAAGTCTTGGCTGGAGTAGTCTGTGAGTCTGAACCATCTCAACTAGCAGCTTTGAAGTTGTTCTGGATGCAGATTTTTGAGGGAATTGTAATAGAGGCATTCTGAGAGACTGGCTCTTTGGGTTACTTGTCTTGTCTTTATTTGTGTCCAGTTCTTTAGTTCTGAAAACATGCAAACTTTTTTTTGAGACAGGGTTTCTCTGTGTAGCTTTGGAGCCTATCCTGGCACTCGCTCTGGAGACCAGCCTGGCCTCAAACTCACAGAGATCCACCTGCCTCTGCCTCCCAAGTGCTGGGATTAAAGGTGTGCACCACCAACGCCCAGCTAAACATGCAAACTTTTAAAGGTAATATACATATCTGAATTAACATGTTTAGAGTGTACAGTGTGCACAAATCAGCGAAAGATGATCTGTTTTATGCTTGAGCAGGTGAAAGACATCTTTCAACTTTCTAAGGTCCATTTGGACTGTACAACCAAACTGTTATGATGACTCTGTAGCCAACCAAGATTTAATCATGTTGCATTCAGTCTCAGAGCTGTTCCCACGTAGAGGGATCAGCCTACATGCCACCTGTCCTGCAGTCTTTCCTGGATCCCTTCCTCTGCAGCCAAGATCCCCGGGAGGTCTCCTCCAGTCAAACCTGTTCTTTATTAAGGTTGAAGGACTCCATAGTGCAGGGAGAGATCTGCACACCTCGGCCACTAACCACACCCATTTTGGGTGTGGCCACAGGTGTGCTCAGGATGTGTGGAATAAAGGGCTGAGAGAGGGGGCACTCATTCTCTTTCGGGGTTCCAGTCGCGTCTCGAAAGGCTTCAGAGACTAACCTGGGTTTCGGTTTCTTGCATGAGTAATTTCCCACAATAAATAACCAACATCATTGTTATATTTCTTCAATGCCACAGCTTTTCATTTCTCATGGAAACAAAAGCGCAACCTTTACCCAAACTCAACACATTTCCTGACTTCTGTTCTGAAGCCAATACATCCCTGTTTTATTTCCGTGGTTCCTTCCACAATCCAATGCCTCCCAAAAGCTGCCGTTCAATCATTGGCATTTTAAAAAATTAAAATTAAAAATTCATACTTCACAAAGCAACATACAGAATCCAGGCACCTTCGTATTTCCCATCATTACATGGCTTTTGTTTTTCTTATTACTCTATTCTTTCTTTAAAGACTTTATTATTTTTAAACTATTTTCTTTTCTCTATGACTGTCTATATCCATTTTCTTTTTTTTTTCTTAAGGTTACACACATTTTAAAACACACTATAACCTGTTTAGAGGTTTTTATCCATCTAGACCTCTAGTTTCTGCATGTCTGTAGCCTTTTCCGACTGCATCACCTAAAGCATAAACTGTTAGGTGGCAGCTTGGCCCTCTGCCATGTGTCTCTGGTGGCTGGCTCTGTCCCCCTAAGATCCCTGATAGTCTAGCCTCATGCTGGTGAGCACAGGCAGGTACCTCATTTAGCACCCAAGCTGGGAAATTTTTGAGTCCACTTTCCCATTTCAGGAACTATCTGTCCTTGGGCAAGAGGCTTGCAGTTCAAGGGCATTTTTGTTTCATGGATCTCTTAGGCATAGCAATTAAAACTTAAAATGTACCTTTGACTCTCACCTTAGGCTGCAGTAGTAGCAACTATAGTGGGATCTAATAGACTTAAGGGATCATCACAATTTTCAGGAAGAGCTCTTGAAATTCTAAGTTGTAAAGATTCACTGAGTAATATGCGTGTAACATGTCCTATCCTATATAAACCCTGAAGTCCTTCGGGGAGTGCAGAATAAGTAATATTTTACAGAAAAAGCCCATCTTGGGAGCAACTGTTTACTAAGGGGGAGGGTGTAATAAAAAGCAGAATTACAATAAGAGGAAACATTTGTACAATGAAAGCATAGACAAGTGAGGAAAAAGACGTTATTGATGGGGACATAAGTCACAGCTTCAAAAACATTAGTGTTCCATTTTGTCCCCAGGTATCCTTGTACAATTTTCATGAGAAACCCCTATTTCAAACCAAAAAATTTTAATAGCCCAGGAATAGAGGGATCCCTCTGACACAGAAGGGGTTTTCTCATTGGCTTTTAGTTACAGACAGGGTTACTTCTGGGTATGTTAAGTTCAATTGAAGTGATTAATGAATCTCCCTTTCCCTTCTTATTTTAGCACACCTGTATTTTCCATTAACAGAACCCCTTAAAGAATATTTGATTATGCTGAAGCCTGTGTGATTACTTTGGGGTTGGTTGCTTAGATTATTCCATCCCAAGTATATTCCATCCATCTGGCTAAAGACTTTTGTTCCCCTTCTTTTGTCCAAACAATGAGCCCTGGTAGATAAAGGCAATCTTTTGCATGGCAAGATGGTATCTGGTGTTTCCTATGATAGGGGAGCCTTTTTCTTTGCCCTGTCAAGATGCACTTAGGTTCTGTTTGCATAGGTTGAAAACAAAACAACAAAACTGAGCCATAGGGCAATCATGATGGAAATTTCAAAAGAAAGAACCAGAAGTTATGTTAGGCAGTCAAACCTTAGAAAGTCTGGTTTTTAACAGTCCCTTTTTAATCATTTTCCAACCCCAGGGGTTGGAATTCTCTTCTGTGGGTTGAGGTGCCTTCTGGAGGTCTGAGTGATGAACACAGGCAGAAATACAGGTTTCCTTAACAGCAGTAGGAGTCCTTTCCATCTAGTTTCAAGCTGGTCAGTGTTGAAATGGTGGATTAATACAGCATCTCCCAGCTGGAATGGTGATCAGGTGGATGGTACCCAACAGGTTGAACAGTCTGGGCCTGAGGTAGAATCTTATCCAAAGTTAATTGCAATTAAAGATTAGAGTGGGGCAATCTGATAACAGTCCAGCATGTACCCCAAGGATCATGGGAGGTAGCCATCCATAGAATACTTTATATGGGGTGAGCTTTTCTCAGTAGGGTGTACATCACACTCTGATAAGGGCATAGGCCAGAGGTCAACCCACCAGTTTCAAGAGTATAATCAGTTAAAATCTCCTTGAAAGTCCTATTCATCCTCTATCCTTCATGAGCTCTGAGGATGATACATTCAAGGAAGTTTCCAGTTCATGTTAACAGCTTTTGAGAGCAATTGAGATAACTTGGCTGTGAATGCTGAGCCATTGTTGGACCCCAGAGATATGGGGAGACCAAATCTGGGTAAAATTTCCATTATTAATTTCTTAGCTACTGCTTGGGCTGTTTCTGCTCAGGATGGAAAGACCTCTACACAGCCTGTGACAATACTGACAAAGACCAGCAGATAATTGTAACCATACAATGCTGACTTGACATTAGTGAAGTCCAATTCCCCAAATTCACCAGGTACTATACCTTGACTGTTGGCCTGGGGGAAGCATTCCCTTCTTTGCATTTACCTGGCCACAGGTCAGGCAGCCGTGGTCTGAGATGCTCTGAAGTTTTTCTCGGTGTTCAAGAAGCCAGACATGAAGGGAGGTGAGTTCTGAGCTCTTCCTAGGTGACAAGTGTATGACAAGATACAAGGCAGTTAGCCAGTTTTGGCCCAGTACCTTTGGCAGGCAGATTCTTCCGTCAGGCAAGATCCACCATATGTTGCAGCTCTCTTGAGCCCCCAAGTCGGAATATGACTTGTTCTCTTCTGGATTGTATCAAGAATGTCTTCATCAAGGCAGATGAGGGCTCAGGGACAGGTTGAAGGAGCCCCAGCCTCACTAATCCTCCATAACTAGGATTGACTTGGGTTTGGCAGGGCTACTTGTGTCTGTCATGGACATTCATTTTTCCAATGACCATTTCTCTGCAGTAGGTGCATTGTCCCTTTTGTAAAGGTCTCCTCTTTTTATAATGGTGTGAATGGGCAGAATTTGCATGGGGAGCATAGAAAGTCGGCTGGGCCTTTGTAGTACAGTCATGGTGGCTTCATCAGAAGATTTTCCTTCCTGTCTTTGCCATCAAACACTTTCTGCCTACTTCTAATAGTTCTGACCTGTTATTTCCTTCAAACCCATCCAACTTTTGTATCTTTCTACATATGTCAGGGGCTGACTGAATAACAAAGGCCAGGTTAACTGCAATGAGATTTGCCAGGTCCTCTAGGTCTATAGGAGTGTACAACTAATAGGTGTCCAAGAAAGTTGAAGGTGACTCATCTGGGCCCTATCTCACATATGTTACCTTAGATAGGCTAGTGGGCTTTCTGAATGCCCATGTCATACATTCTAGCAGAATCTGGTGGTATTCACTGAGTGACCTCCTATCTCTCTGTGTGTTGTAGTCTCATTAGGGTATCCTTGGCAGAGCCCAGTCAATTTTCTCTGCCCTCTGGTCATCAGCCTTGAAGTGATTCCAGGAAGTGCTTTAGTTGCTTTCCTGAAAATCTGTTCCTTTTCTTCGGTAGTGAAGAAGGTATAAAGAATCTGCTCACAGTCCTCCTACATGGGGAGATGAATGAAAAAGATGGCATCAATTGGAGAAAGTAAGGAACTGGGGATAGTGCTGAAGAGAGGGCGGTTCTTGTTCTTCCAGTTGTAGAGATATGTGGTAGAGCAAAGGACTTACAGGTAGTTATTGTCAGGAAATGGCCATAGGAGATTGAGGACTGAAGTAGGTACTTCCCCAGAACCAGAGTCAGAAGAGGAGTTAGGAGGGTTATATGGAACTCCCCTGTGGGTTTGGGGAAGGGACAAGACAGGGAGAGGGAGGGGATAGGCGGAAGTAGGGAAAGACTAGATGGTGGAGTAGGGGTTAGGTACCAACAGGGAGGCAGAGAGAGACCTTGGTGGTGGGGACTGGGGTGGCAAAGGTGGAGGTGTAATGAGGAGGGGAGAAAAGGGTAAAGATGGTTATATGGAGGGGGGAGGGATTTCTCCTTCTGTGAGTCCTACGGAAGGGGCTTATCGGTCCTGCTACAGGCCCTCAAAGGTTCCATCTTCCAACGACCAGGGCTTGGCCATCTTGCCTGTTGTGGGCCATACAGATCTTCATCCACTGGGGCAGGTTGGAAGTTGCTTTAGCCCAAGATGTATCAGGTCTGATCTGAGAGGCATCACTGTCCCTGACTTAAAGCTCTACTCTAGAGCTACAATAATAAAAACAGCTTGCTATTGGCATAAAAATAGACACATGGATCAACAGAATCAAATCGAATACCCTGACATTAATCCACACACCTATGAACTCCTTATTTTTGACAAAGAAGCCAAAATTTTACAATGGAAAAAAAAGAAAACATCTCCAACAAATGTTGCTGGTGTAACTGAATGTCAGCATGTAGAAGGATGCAAATAGATCCATATCTATTCCCTTACACAAAACTCAAGTCCAATTGTATCAAAGACCTCAACATAAATCCAGTTACACTGAACTTGATAGAAGAGAAAGTGGGAAGTAACCTTGAATTCATAAGCACAGGAGACCACTTCCTAAATATAACACCAGTAGCACAGACTCTGAGAACAACAATCAATAAATGGGACCTCCTGAAACTGAGAAGCTTCTGTAAGGCAAAGGACATGGTAAATAAGACAAAACAGCCACCTACAGAATGGGAAAAGATCTTCACCTACCCCACATCTGACAGAGGGCTAATCACCAAAATTCATAAAGAACTCAAGCAGCTAGACACCAAAATACCAAATAATCCAATTAAACAATGTGTTACAGATCTAAGTAGATAATTCTCAGCAGAGGGAACTGAAATGGCTGGAAGACATTTAAGGAATTGCTCAACATCCTTAGCCATCAGGGGAATACAAATCAAAATGACTCTGAGATACCATCTTACAGAATGACTAAGGTAAAAAACACTGATGACAGCTTATGTTGGAGAGGATATGGAGTAAGGGGAACACTTCTCCATTGCTGGTAGGAGTGCAAACTTATACAGCCACTTTAGAAATTAGTATGGTGGTCTCTCAGAAAATTGGGAAACAATCTACTTCAAGACCTGGCAATGCCACTCTTGGGCATATACCCAAAGGATGCAAAATCATACCATAAGGAATTTGCTCTACTATGTTCATAGCAGCATTATTTGTAATAGCCAGGACCTGGAAACAACTTAGATGACCCTCAACTGAAAAATGGATAAAGAAAAAAGCTAGGTAAAAAGGGTGACCCTAAGAGGGACAAACAAGCAGGGCCCCAGGAAAGGAAAAATAGTAGAAGGGGAAGGGAGAGGGTGGGGGATGGGAAGATGAGGGATCTAGAAGACTGAGTTGGGAGAGGAACAGAGGGGAAAGCAATGAAAGAGATAGCTTCATACAGGAAGCCATTACAGGGTTAGAGAGAAAAATGGTACTAGAGAAATTCTCAGGAATCCACAAGGTTGATCTCAGCTAAGACTCCTAGCAATAGTGTAGAGGGTGTCTGAATGGATCTTCCGTTTTAATCAGATTAGTGGCTACCCTAATTGTCATCATAGAACCTACATCCAGTAACTGATGGAGCCACATGCAGTGACCACAGTCAAGCACTGGGCTGAGCTCCTGGAGTGCAGCTGAAGAGAGGGAGGAGGGGTCACGTGAACGGGGTGGAGGTGGTGGTGGTGGAGGGATGTCTGTCATGATGTGGAAAACCACAGAGACCGCTGACCAAAGCTAGTGGGAGCTCGTGGACTATGGACTGACAGCTGGGAACCCTCATGGGACGAAATAGATGCTCTGAATATGGGAGGCAGTTATGTGACTTGATCTGTTGGGGCCCCTTGCAGTGTCAACAGGACCTGTCCCAGGGGCATGAATTGGCTTTTTGGAGCCCATTCCCTATGGTGGGATACCTTTCTTAGTCTTGATACAGGGGGGACTGGTTTGGCATGCCCCAACTTTGCTGACTCCCAAATGAAGGTCTTAACCCCTCTGAGGCATGGATGGGGGTGGGGAAGGGTGGGGGCTGGAAGAAGGGGAGGGGAGGAACTGGGGTTGGTATGTAAAATAAAAAATAAAATTTTCAAAATAAGAGAAAAAATACCAAGGAACAAAAAGGAAAGAAAGAAAGGGAGAAACAAAGAAAGAAAGAAAAGGAAAATAAAACCTTAAAGTTAGGCCAGGATGTTTTCATTAAATAGCTTTGAGATTAAAAACCCAAGCAGATTAATCTAAAGTTTTAGAAAAGTGCAGAGTTAAGGTGAGGGAACAAGAAGGAAGTGCCCCAATTACCATTGGCTGAGCATCTTTCTTGCTAGGATTGGTTGATGATGAAAGGTGATTAATTCCTTACACCCATTTCTGCCCTCAGTCTTCTGATAAAAAGAAAACAAAACTATTGATAAATGGGTGTGCACCCTAAAGGTTTATAGTAGAGCTGATATATATATATATATATATATATATATATATATATATATATAATTCTTTTTCATATATAAAGGTTTAGGTTTGTGATTACAGAAGACAGCAGCAACAGGCTTTACTGTGGAAGAGCTGAAGGGTCAAGGGGAGGGGGAGGTTTCTGGGAACCTCAGGAGTCAGAGATCACATGACAGAAGCTAGTTTCAGCAATCTGTGCTCACTTTCCCCTAATCCTTTGAACTTCCTACGGTCAAGGTCAATTCCTGCCAGGACTGTTTATTCTAGGAAAGAAACATCACACCGCTATAAACTCTCTCACACAAGATTTGACCTAGAGAAGTCCTCTGTTCTGGTGGAGAGGGGCCAATTCTTCAGTTTCCAACCTACTGAGAAGGAATGCCATTGTAAAACTAAATAAAAGCTAACAACAGAGAAGAAGCAGACATGCAAACAAAAGCTTGGAGAGTTTTTCCCGTTTTATGTGATTAGATTCATAGAGGCAAAATCACTGTGAAAATATTACAAAACACACTCATGCAGTTTGTAAAGTCTGTTCTCAGGAACATTTGACAGAACATACAGCAGGGCTCAGCAGTGGCATTTAGACAGGAAACCACAGCAGGATAAAACAAAGCCACAAACAAAAGGACAGGAGCCGTGGTGTCACTAAAGACTGGTGCTCCCTTTTCTTTTAGAAAGACAACAAATTCCTGGTTTGATAAAAATATGACAGGCAAATCCCTTCAAAGTCCACAGCAGACACCTGTATGGTAAGGTTCTGAGAAGTCTAGCATTGAAGAATTGTAGTTTTAAGCCAGCATTTCTCAAGCTTATGTAACTAATGCTTTTATTTACTCGATTGCTTATTTTATGGATTGAAAACCCATTGTGAGCTTTGAGAAATGCCAGGATACATATACTCTTGCCTAAGGAGGGAAGCTAGGTGATTTCTCTTGGCAGTGTTCCTAATTTTATGCATCTGTGGAATGTTCAAGATTAGACCTGTCATCAAAGATCTCCATTTTTTTTTTTTTAAATCAGCCTTGTTTATAGGGAACTTTGCATTTCTTATTCTACACTTTGTATGCATGCTGTACTGGGGAGGAATTCAGTCAGATATTTGTCAATGCAGCAATTTTCTAATTCCTCATTTTCGTTTCTTTGCATAGGAAACCTGTGATTTAGTGGACAATTTCAAATGTATTAGTAAAGACTTGTCTGCTGGCATGCTTCATATGTGTCCAATTATGGAAATTTATCTTTTCATAAATATCTTTGCATAACAGAACTGTCGGAATAGCAGAGAAGGATAACTCATTCTCACCCAGCTAGGCGTACACCAGAATGTGGCTTACCTGCACAGAGTAAAATCTGTCAGGTCAGGTGGGAGGACTAAGGTTGGGTGGGAGCACTCCGGTGAGGTGAGAAGATTCAGGTTGGGAGGTAGTGCTCAGGTCAGGTGGGAGCAGAGGATAAACTTTGTAAACAAGTTTAGTCAGCCAATGTGGAGAGGCAGTTGGAGGATGTTTGGCTCTGATTCTGCTAGTTACATCTTAATACCCGAATCCTCTGGGAACAGTCTTGGTTTAAAGCCTTCAACACATTTCATCTTAGTCTCTTTTGGGCTGCTGTAACTGTTACTTGAGACTGAGTAATTTATGAGGATCATAAATTATTTTCTTACAGTTTGGAATCTGGGTGTGGGCAGACTCTGTATATAGTAAGGATCCTGCTCTGCTCACAGCTTTGCATGTGGAACACTGTACCCCTGGGGGGTTGCCACTGTTCCCCAACATTGCAGGAAACAAAAGAGAAGGAACACACTCTCAAAAGCCCCCAGAGTGAGCATTAAAAATGTTTAAAAATATATTTTCCCCATTCCCTTTTCTCTTTCCAACCCATGTAACCCATCCTGCTCTCTCAAATTCATGGCCTTTATTCTTTAATTGCCTGATATATGTGGGGGCTTTGCATTCTGTTCACCTAAATCTCTCTTACCTATCCAGTGGCTTTACACTGATGACTGATTTTCTTTTCTTTTTCTTTCTTTCTTTCTTTTTTTTTTTTTTTTTGGTTTTTTGAGACAGGGTTTCTCTGTGGCTTTGGAGGCTGTCTGGAAGTAGCTCTTGTAGACCAGGCTGGTCTCGAACTCACAGAGATCCGCCTGCCTCTGCCTCCCGAGTGCTGGGATTAAAGGCATGTACCACCACTGCCCGGCCTGGTGACTGAATTTCAACATGAATTGTGTAGGGATAGATGGCAAACCACGGCAGCCTTTTTTGCTGTATGTAGTCTAAACTAGAAATTCTATTAAGAGTTTTTTATTTTGATTTGAATCCAAAATGTTCTCTGCAGACTCATATGCTTGAATCCTAGCAGGAAGTGCCATTTTGGGAGATTGTGGCATCTTCAGAGTTCGAGGGTCTAACAGGAGGGAAATGGGTCTCTAATCTGCTTTTCTGACAAGAAAACCTTTTACTACTCGGTCCTGCTGACATGAGCTGCACAGCGTCTCCCTGCCACGATGGACAGAGACTTCTGAAACCAAGAGGCAAAATAAATGCTTCCCACTAAGCTTTCCAAGTCAGGTGTTATGGTTATAGTGCCACAAAAGAAACTGACACAGTTTAAAAAAATATCACATTGAAATATCAATTTCCCTTTTGCTCAGAAAGGCCATTTTAGGTGCACAGCAAACTCTTACTTTACTGAACCCTATTAAGTAATACCTTTAGTTTATTTGGGCATTTGAAAGTCTGTAGGGAGCTATAGAAAGTGTGTTTATTTACCCAATTATGTGATGTTTAACCTGTGACTCCTTAAATCAAAGGGGTGAGAGATTATATGGTAGTGATTGTTGCAGGATAATTGTTCACACTGCCAGCCTGCTGTGCCAATAAAACCACCTTGAATCAAGAATGGAGTCAGTGATTGGGTGACCGGGATCAACTATAGAGTTGTTGGAAGACTGAGGAGGTCAAAGAGAGAGGGCTAGGAAGATAAAAGAGGAGCTGAGGGGAGATTTCCAGGGCTTTTGGATGGGAAAAATATGGAGAGTAGGCTCACAGCCCTTATGGTTTAGTTAAAAAATCAAAATTATATGCTATTCTCATGGTATTATTAGATTTCCCAGAACCTCTTAATATAGCCACTGGCTCTCAATATGAAAAAAAAAGTTATTTTACATTTTGAAACCACTGAACTTATTCCAGATTTTTTCAGAGCTTTGGTATTTATTTAATTACAAAAAAAATAATCAGGAGCAGAAATCATCCCCTACATATAATACATATCAGAACCCATACAGGCCTACCAGGTCCTATAGCACTAGGTAAGGATGAAATTAATTACCTATTGGTGGGGAATGTGCTAGAATCTTAAAATTTCAGGGGAAACATCATGTTAATAACAAAGGTTTGAAGAAAGATTTTTTTCTATCACTTGAAAATAAGCCAAGAAAATAATAAGGAAATATCTGACTTGCTCTTTGTATAACCAAATTCTACTGTCTTCAGGAAGTATCCCAGAGGGTAATCATAAAATTTGACAAACAGATGTGTTTAATTTTGCAGTTTGTAAAATTAAAGTATGTACACCATACAATAGATACATATTCAGAATTTCAATGGGCAACTGCTTTGAATTCTGAAAAGGTTGATTCTATAATTACATATTTATTAAAAGCTATGGCCATCATGGGGGATATCTGTATAAATTAAGATTGACAATGCTCAAGTATCTGTCTCTAATAAAATGAAACAGGGTTTTTTGCATATTACAATATAAAACATATTATAGGTATACCACACAATTCCACAGGACATACAGTTATATAAAGTCTAATCATAATTTAAAAGATATGCTTATAAACAGGAAGGGGTAATAAAGACCCCAGAGGAAGTTGCAAAGAGCTTTATTAACTTTAAAAATTTTAAGTGCTAATGAGAAAGAATAGCAGCTGTTGAGAGACACTGGATAGTGAGGAAAAAAATGCTGATTAAAATCAGCCTATATACTTCAAAGATGTGTTGACCTCGGAATGGAAATCAGAATATGCATTACATTGTGGAAGAAGTTTTGCTTTTGTTTCCACAGGAGAAGAAAAGCTATGGCTACCATCAAGAGTGATAAAGATTACAATTGAACAGGAGAGATCCCTTCATTAGAAAAGGCAATAGTTCATCAAACTTCATGGCCATTGCATCTAAACTAACTTAAAACACTAAGAGATGACTTTCACTTGATCAGACATAACCTGCCAAAAAGGGGAAACTCCACAAAGTTAGAGTTGGGGCAGGGTTTTGTTTTTGTCTTTCCAGGAAAATAAAAGCATCCAACTAAGGAATCTGAAGACCATTGGACAAATAAGGCATCTGAAGAAGAAGGGAGAATCATCTAGAGAAAATGTCCCCAGAAAAACAGTACTGTTTTTCTTAATGTTATAACACATTTGCAATGGGAAAAATTTTCATAAATCACCCCAAATGTTTGTTTCTGCTGTTCTCTACAGACATACATAGCAAATGGTCTTTTTTATTCCCAACTCAATTAAAACTTAAAGATGGTTTTGGAGTTATAGCATGACTCTCTATTTCTCTAAACCTAAGGATGCTTGTTTTAGGAAAGTACAAAGTCTCATGTTAGAAGAGCAACTGGGTATGGTACAAAAGAAAACCCAAATTAAGGGTCTATTCTATTGCCACTAATCTCATAATCCTATGGTTTTATTTAGACTTTTTAAAACTTTTCTTAATCTTTTTGCAAAATCTATAAGATCTATAAGATCTTCTGTTATGATATTAATGGTCATATAGAGTACTAACTGATTCTAGAAAAAGGTTTCATCTAGCCATCTAGCTTCCTGTAAATGATTTCAGGCTTGAGTCTGAAGTCCATAACTAGGAACTAAGTTTGTGTACCTCATGTATTTAACAGATTGTAGTACTTTAACTTCTCTGAGATCTGCTGCTTATGACACTTAAAATGACTACATTATCTTCAGTGAACTGTGACCACTCCTAACACTGATGTTTCAAGTCTCTAAAAGGATTATGGGGCCCCACAATGATGATTCCACTAAGCTGATGAACACCACCAAAAGATCAGCTTTGGACTACAAACTGCTCAGGACAACTTCAAGGCAGTCAGATAAGATGGTCCAGCATCATAGACTAGCCCAGTCAAAATTTCAGATAAGCCCAGTACTTTCCCATCACACTGACTGGACAACAGCCAGCTTCCCCAGGACTTGATCTTTATCTCATCTTTTCAAGGTCTTCTAAAGATGCTGCTTGCCTCCAGTCATCAGGAAATAATTCTAAGAACATGACACCCACATTTCCAAGAAGTTGGATGGGTAGGTTTTGGTGGTTCAATGGATATTTGTCATTGTTTTGAGTGGTTGGTTACAAGTTGTTATTGATTATGGCAATCTGAACAAAGGAAACTAGATTCAGATATCTCATTATGAAAAGAAAAAGGGGGGATATAGAAAATGATAGGATAAAAGGGTAGATTATTGAATCTACTTTCAAAATAATAAAAGCAACCACTAGTCTCAAATATTTTACATTGGTATGGATTTTTGCATACTGATACAAATTTAAGTTTATTTCTGTTATACTATATTATATGTTTCTATTTCTTGTTTAGGGTATTGTACCTATGCAGATCATTTTAAAATGTAACGTAAAGTTCTAGTCCTTGAAAGCGACTTGGGATAATTAAGAAATACAGGATAGTAGTTAGTCATCTATAACAATGAAACTTATAGTGATGGTAGGTATGGTTTCAAGGACATATAGAGATATTTTAAGTAGATAATCTTCAAACACTTCAGAGACCAACAGAATATGGCATTGGAAATGTTTTAATAATGCAAGCTTTTCATGACAGTCAGACATGTCTGCTCCTGGCAATACTAATATACTTCAAAAGAGGATGATGGGTATCAAAGAATATGGTGTTTGCTTTAATTTCTGGTAAAGTTAGCCACTGAGCAAAGAAACTGCCCTTGCCATGACTGCTGACAGTATGCTGTACAAATCTGATAAGCAGGATATAAACAAAGGCAACCTCCAAACTTTGCCAAGATATGGTAGGACAGTCCTCAAAATTCCTGCTTCACAGAAAAGTCTGTCAGATATTCTAGGCCCATAGGAAAAGGTGGATGACCCAATGTTGCACAGGAACTTTGGGGTGACTGTCCAGGCAGCCAGATATCTCTGCTATTTCTTAGTTTTGGAAGTTGCTTGCTCTGCACTTCCTGTTTAATCAGGTAATAATATATCCTCCTCGGGTCTTTGATGGATTGAAGCTTAGATAGTTTTAATTACAGTTTTCTGTAGTTTTGATAGAAAATAAGAAAGTTACAAAAGTTTGAATTCACTAAGATAGTACAGATAAAGGAATATTTTCTTTGAATTTACCAAATGCTAATTCGACTGGGCATTGTGAATGTATTTTATTCTTGATAATTGTTCTTATTGTATATGATTTTACTATGTTACAGTTAAAACCCTTCCTTTTTATTTAGACAAAAAGGGGGAAATGTTGTGAGAGAATTGTTCTCCCTGCCATCCTTGGATCAAGGATGGAGTCAGCAATTGGCTGACTGGAATTAGCCATAGAGTTGTTGGAAGACTGATGAAGTTGAAGAGAGAGGTTCAGGAAAAGAGAGGAGGGGCTTTTGGATAGGAAAAATGTGGAGAGTAGGGTCAGCTGATAGGCCCTCCTCTGTCCTTGAATTTATCAGATTTTTATCTCAATTTCTGACTCCTGTGTTTTTATTAACACTAGACCAACTTAGGAAAATGCTCTAAGTGATTAGATCATCCACAATATAGAAACTGTGGTATGACACTTTCATAGAGAGAAATTGCACCACTTAAGGGTAGAGTGATGGAATGAAAAGTGGTACAATCCTTAGTACCCAGCTTGTGTGAGTGGGGGATGACTGCTAATTTCCTAGTACAAATTCTTCCATCATGGCTACTTTCAGAAGCAAACACAATGCCAATGAGCAGTGTTAGGAACAATGTTTTCACCATCATGGTGTTCCCTTGCCATGAAGAAGAAACAGACTCAGAAGCTCTGAAAGCAATGTAATATAACTAGATTCCTGGATAGCAATGTGTTTTTAGTTTTTATTACTAACCTTTGATTTTTAAAGTTAGCTCTGGATGTCAGACTCAGGTCTTGTGGCTAGCTACCTTGGCAAGCACTTCTACCAGCGAGCCAACCTCTAGCCCTTCCTATATTTTTAATATGACATTTACTTGTGGGCTTATATAAATTTTACTAGCAGCTATGTTTGACATGCACCCTGGAACATTCCTGAAAATGGTTGTCTCCAAAGGGGTCTTCATACATAACTGGTGGAGGTTGGGTATGATTGAGATTCTCTGCTGCTTGGATTTGTGCAGCCAGGGGAAGTCTCCATTTCTTCTTGACACCTTAGTTTTCTTGTGTGGGAGATGAGAGCAGAAAGTGAGACTTTGGATTGTCATGAACATTAAATTGCATTGATCAAACCAGCTCTCCCTAGAAAGTGCGGCTCTGGTGCTGAATATTTCACAAAGCCCATGCTGGAACCGTTTTCGTGACTCGCCTTTCTCTATTTTATTAATGAAGGAAGGAAGTCTTCACAGACCTGTGCTCTGCTCTACATAATGATCTGATTTGCATAATTCAAGGGAAGACAGGCCTTCTTAAAGGCTGGAAACTGTGTTATCACTGAGAACAAATATTTTTCCTCAGGATGTGTTCAGTTTGGTTCTAACAAGGTTTTTCTTTTTCTCTTAGATTGAGAATTGTAAAGAAGGTCCTAATTATTGGAGAATTTATCGTTTCCTCAGACTGGAGACCCACAGATTCCTGGGCCTGCCTCTTTCATGGACTTATAGAAAATAGTTAATATGTGAGCAGAAACAAAGATCACCTTGGAAAAGGTAAGAAACAGCATAAAGGAGGTGTCAACCAGAGAACGGGAACAAGATAAGGAGCATAGAGTCAACACAGGAGGAACCCAGTGGAAGTTTCTGTTCCTGGATGTTGGGCCGTTTCCATGGTTATAGACTGTGGTTCTCATAGGTTTGGACTTGACTTGTGATATCAGTAAATGAATATTCCTCTTATACTGGGGAGTTTGGGTATTGAATGTATTCAGGTTTACACCCCAGGATATGGCAAGTGTATAGACATTCAAAGGTTTTATGGATATCAAGGGCCTATGGGAAGTTCTTGCAATTGGGAGTGTACCCAGAAGGGGACTGGGTGACTCTGGCCCCTTCCCATTACTCTTTCTTTCTGGCCATAAATTGAAGTTTGTCCTGCTACACCCTTGCCATCATTGCCACCTGCTTCATCCACCACAAACAAAACATAGAAGCTGCCTGACTCACCGGGTTAAACTGAAGCCTCTATACAATGAACAAATACAAACCTTTCATCTTTATAAAGTAATTTTCATAGCTCTTCAATTATAATGACAGAAATTTGACTAATATGAACCTACTGTGTGCTACACACGGTAAATAATAGGAAGGACACTTGATACTAGTGAACAATGAGCAATCTACTCTACAACGAGCTCAAATCTACTGTAAAAATGGATTATCAGCAATTTAATTGATACAATAATAACTGCAAGCAGCAACTGGTGCTATGAAACAAAGATTTTGTTAAGGTTGTGAATGATTTTTTTCCCTAAGAGCAATGAAAGTCACTGAAAAGTTTCAAAGACGCCTGAGGCACTGGGATGGATGCTGTGTGAAGAACTGATTAGAGAGAGCACTCTTGGATGCACAGATGCTGTAAGGAACTCTTGTGATGACCTAAGAACAGCGTAACAGTGAGCAGTGCGCTGCCAGTGTGGCCACCAGAGACATGAAGACAAAGGCACTGAAAACAAGAAAGGCGACTCAATTAGCTTCAACAGTTTTGTAAACAACTTGAGAAATACTGTAGAGATTTACATCCAGAGGCTGCCTTAAGCAGTGAGATATTTCTGTATAGATGCCCACCAGAGGCTTGGAAAAGCACCTAGAAAAATCTTGCAAGGTCTTCTACTTGTATTAAATTGTGAAAGCATGGCAGCTATTAACCATACCTGCCTCCCCATATTCTGTTTGCTGCACAGCATTGAGGAGCTTGTGGGCATTTTGGATATGAGGGAGGCAGAAGGAAGTTTGACTGGATATGGCTGGGTTCTGTGCTTTAAAGTTACTATGCTCTGCCCTTGCCCCGTGAAGCACTAATACCCCACAGAGCTCACACTGTGCACAAGGACAGGCTGGAACTGTAATGTTAAATGATGGTTGACCTCTACTGCCTGCTGTAGAGATGCTGCTAGAGTCAGGCTTGAACACATGGGAAGCCAGTCCATGGAAAGTTCTTCTAGTCTTTAGTGCTGTGGAATAATCCTTCTGTACACTGTGTATATATATTACTCTCATTGGTTAATAAAGAACTGACTGGTCAGTAGCCAGGGAGGAAGTACAGGTGGGACAGCTAAACTGAGAATGATGCATTGGTGGTGCATACCTTTAATCACAGCATTTCGGAGGCAGAGGCAGAGGCAGAGGCAGAGGCAGAGGCAGAGGCAGAGGCAGAGGCAGGCAGAGGCAGAGGCAGAGGCAGAGGCAGAGGCAGATCTCTGTGAGTTCGAGGCCAGCCTGGTCTACAGAGCAAGTTCCAGGACAGGCTCCAAAACAATACAAAGAAACCCTGTCTGGAAAAACCAACACCCCCCAAAACAAAACAAAACACAAAACAAGTCAATGACCTCCCCAAATCAGATAAAGTAGTAAAGAAAAATAGATTTCTGTGAATGTGTGTGTCAGCTACTATGCTGCTTTGGCAAAGGGACCTTGTTTAGTAAGCACGAAGAGCTCTCATTATGGTCTGTTCCATAGAGAAATAATTTTACCCAACCCTGTCTAAAGGTATAAAAATATATTTCAAAATTATTTCCAATAACTTACTAGAAAATTAGAGTCTAAATAAGAGAGCGCTGCTCAGGCAGATATTTTGCAAACAATAGCTGGATGTTGTGGGCCCAGATTGTCTCTTCACACAAGAAGAGGTTGCATCTATTGTTGTTTTTAAGTTTCTTTAAAAATACATTTTAGAAGTGTATGTGCATGTGTGCAGGCACCTGTGGAAGCCAGAAGCAAGCAAAGCTCCCCAGGAGCTGCAGATGCATGCTTTTGTGAGCTGCCTGACGTGAGTGCTGAGATCGGAACCTCATGGTTGAGCAGCAAGGGTCTTACCTGCTGAGCCCTCTCTCCAACACCCAGTTAAGCTGCTTTTACAGACACAGGCCAGAGGGGCTTCCTTAGAGAGAAGAGCTTCCAGGCTAGATGTGTAGAATCAGAACCCTTGAAAGTCCCAGGGACTCTGCAGAGCACATGAAATCTGTATTTACTTGGATCACAGGTAAATTAATCACCTCTCCATCACTTGCTTGTCTTGAATAACAAACAGATAAGCAGGAAGAGTATCAGGCACAAAGATTAACATTCTGAAATGGAACACACCACATCGGAAGATACAGCAAGACTAGATCTCTTCAATTTAATAAATTTGATTCCATTTTTAAATTTACAGTTGGGAAAATGCCAAAATGGAAAAAGCAGATGTTACCACATCCAACACAATTCAAGAATTACTAGTAGTCATGAAAATATATATGAAATAAACTATTACACACAAAGACACAAAATGTCAGGTCAGTGTTTCAGAACTGAACAGGAAACTAAATCGTAAACTTCAGCCTTAATAACTTTTAAAAGCTCTTGCACACAGAAGATGCCTGTGAAACAGGAGTTGGAGCTTAAAGATGCCGAGTCCCCAAAAAGTCTGTGTAAGTCCAGGGCCATCCCTGCCCAACCCAGAAAAAACAGAAGGGGAAGGAGGAAAAGAGGAAAAGTGGAAGGGGAGACAGGAGGAGGAGGAAGTTCTGTGATTTTTTTAAGTTTAAAACAATGAACAAGTTTAGAAGCTAGCTTCCAGCTGTGGGAGGCTGAGGCTGTGGTGGGCATCTAGAAAGCTGTTCAGAAAGATGAGGGGCGAGGGTGGGGAAAGGGTGCTTCCAGAGCAACCTGTAAGCACTCATGCATCCTGTGCTCAATTCCTTCATTCTCAGAGATGGTAAGGCAAGGCCACATGACTGCTCTGAAACTGCTGATGGCTTCAGTTTCAACAGTCATATTTCCTTTTAAGATTGACTTCACAGATGCCATATTTGAAGCAAAGAAATGTTTAAACATTTTATATATTTGTGTTTTTCCCACTAAGTCTCAACGTAACAAGAATTTCTGACATTATAAAGAGTCTTGAGCTTCTTTACATGATAGGTAGTTTTTAAACTCAACTCACCCACCCACACACCTAAAAGTTGTTTGTTAACAAGTTTATCTAAGCAGCTAACAAGCTTATCTAAACATGCTGTTGAAGGCGTTCTGGAATGTTTCAAGAAAATGTAGCTTCTTGTTTGGGAAGTATGTAAGATGTGCCATATTTTATCATTTAAGTTTTCTTTAAGATATTGAGAAAAAAAATTCTGAAAGAGCTTCAAGGAATCTAACAGTAGGCTGAAGGATGCTGTTCATAGAAGATCACACCCACACTGAGGGAAAGATGGAGTCCCTACTTTCGACCCAATCCCTTTTGGTTCCTCTGACATGTTCTACCTTTGAGCTGTTTCCTCTCCCCAGCTCATCTCAAATGCTGAGGAAAAATGAATCTTGGAGGTAATTACCCCATGGCAGAAACTAAAATCACCTCTTTCCAAACAGTGACTGCCACTGTGCCAGCAGGACCCCATTGCCAGCCTGGCCAATTACTGACTGCAACTTCTTGGCTGTGCACTGTTACACCGTGGTCCCTACAGAAGGTAGAACTTTGAGCACCCTGTGGTTAACTGTCCTTTATGCTACGAACTGACCCCTCCCACTGTTCTCCTGCTCCCTCCTCATGGTGCTCCCCCTGTAGTCCCTCCTTCTGCTCTCATGAACCATCTCCTCACTCTTCGTCTATCAAAATTTAGGTCTAGATGCCACCTTCATGGAGAGCCTGCACTCTGCTTGTCTCTCAGAGTCAGACTCATTCTTGAGTTCTGGACTCTATACACATCTTCCCTGGCTGCTGAAATGATTTGGTGAAGGACCTCCAATCAGAGGAAAAAGCTCTTCCAGAACATTCCATCAGTTGGAGACCACACTGTTCACCAGACAAGTGGCTGGCCAGGGACCATTCACAGGGTATGACTGTTCTAAAGCACACGGGGTGGTGGTGGTGGGGATTCATTAAGCCGAGCACAGGTCTGGGCTTGTGGTAGGCTTTTCATGGCTCTCTTTCTGGGACAGTATGTAGACTTCTGTAAGGAATGGCCCTGAACCTGTTCATGTCAATACGAATAATAAAACCAGAGCCAGCATGGCAGGGCCTCTAAAGTACATCTCCATCCTTTTTCTGAGCCTGTAGCCAGTACTCACTCTGTGCTCTTTCCCAGAAGGCTTCCCTTGGCACATAGTAGGTACTGTATACACGTTTCTGCCTGGATTTTGAATTTTCTTTAATCTTGGTCAAATTAGTAACTTCAAGCATTCAAACAAATACTTTTTGGTGTTAAATCATGAATATTTCTTCATTCTCATAGTCCTTTTAAAGTATAGTCTCACCAGTAGTGACTTCTCTGTGTAGGAAATCAGTGTTTGGTCTGTGAGAAGTCTCAGTGGGTATAGGGAGTTGTCACCAAGCCTGATGCCCCAAGTTTGATTTCTACGATTCACATGGTGGAAAGGGAACTGACTTCTGGAAGCTGGCCTCTCACACAGAAAATAAATAAAATGTAATCAACTGAAAATAATTTAAAAGACAGGTCAGTATGTAGGGGACAACATGTTTTTAGACCTTTCTATCATATCATAACCCAGTCACACAGGTGTGTCACAGTCTAGAACCACACCAGAGTGTTCTACATCCAGTCAGCAAATGGGCTCAGGCTCTGAATGTAGCAATTTGTCTAATAACTCTTTTTCTTGTTACTGCCCACTCCTTTCAGGTTAGTTAGCCTCCAGTGAAACTCAGAAAACATGTTTCATACCTTGCTCCTGGCTCATACCAGAGAAACGGGGGAGAGACTGAAATTTCCTTCAATACATACTACATAAGCAGCTATGGTTAATTACAAACTTACATTGCAGTTAAAAGAAATCAGCTTCTTCACTATTATAGAAACCAGGATGCATATCTGAGAGAAAGAAGAAAAACAAACAAACAAACAAAACACAAAAGAAAACAAAACAAAAAAAACAGGACTGCCATGAAATTCACAAAACAAACATAATTTTGCAATTGCGGCAATCCTACTGAGTTCCCCACGGTGCCTGTCCTCAGGTATAGGAAATAATTAGAATTTCATATGTAAAGGCCTTTGCAGGCTTCTTGGATGCACCTGGCAGGCTGGGGAGGTATGAGCTGAGCATTTTGCTTCCTGAGTGCCATAAAGAGCTTGATAAAGAGCCTGTGCGGTGTGGTCACGAAGTGTGAGAGGCTGAGGTGTTGGGGAGTTGTGACAGCTCCATCCAGTCCATCTGACACCTAGATGCTCAGTAAATACAGGTCTGTAAGTTGAACTTAGCTGTGCTGATTATTCCTGTATAAGAGGTCACAGTGACATAGCATGCTGTCTTGTCCTTTAGCTCCCAGGTGATGGATGGGGCCAACTCATCATTGAACATGCCTTTACTCAAACAGTTTATCAGACCCTCCCTAAGACTGAAGTACATGTCCCACCCCACTCATGACATATAACTGGCTACTTTAATTTCACTAATTTGATGAAAAATATTGAAAGACCCCCGAAGAGGCACTTTCGTAGAGGGAGACCCACACACCCAGGAATCAGCGAGGCCACGAACTGGATGCAAAAAACAAGAGGCTTTATTGGAGACGCGGGTACCCGGGCGACTTAGCCTTTGTGTGGCTAAGCGCCCCGAGCCAAGGGAAAGGGGTCCTTATATAGGGAAAAAGGCGCAAGCTAGGAGCAGGGATTCGATTGGATAATTCTAATGAGGCATTATACAGAGCTATTCCCATTGGTCAATGTATATGAGGCGCTATACAGGGTTATTCAAATGAGGCAAAGTACAGAGTTATTCAAATGAGGTGAAACACAGAGTCTTTCAAATGAGGCGAAATACAGAATCATTTCCATTGGATGGTTCAAATGAGACACAGAGCCATTCCAGATCAGCATATTCTCAAGGTCTGGTGTCTGGTACAGCAGACTCAATTCCCCCCCCCCTTCCTGATGGCTGACCTTGGGGGCGGAGACCTTGGGATGGAGTGTTTCTCTTCGGGCGGGGGCTCAGGGGCAGGGCTTCAGGCCGGCTCCCTTGGTGTTCGTTCTCGTGCCGGCCCACCTGGTGCTCGTTGCTCGGCCCCAGCCTACCTGGTGCTCGTTCTCGGGCCTGCCCATCTGGTGCTCGTTGCTCGGCCCCAGCCCCGAGGCTCGGTGCCAGGCGGGGCGGGCCGGGGGCGCGAGCCCTGCCGGGGTGAAGGCTTGGGAGGCTCCGGCAGCTTCGGGGCAGGGGGCTTAGGGGCATTTCGAGCGGGTCTTTCAATATTAGTTGCCTGAAGCTTCCTGGGGAAAGGTGTTGCTGCGGTTTCTTGTCCTACCAGGTCCCACTGCCCTTCTCAGGCCCAAATAAGCATACAGACACTATGTTAATTATTACACTGTTGGCTAATGGCTATGGCTACTTATTGGCTAACTCTGTCTTAATTATTAACCCATTACTACTAATCTATGTATTTCTACATGGCCTTATCTGACCAGAGAAGGCCTGGTGCATTATATCTTAATGGTCTCTATGTGGCATCTCTTTTTTCATGCCTCTCTGCCTACTTTTCCCAGAATTGTCTGCTAGTCCCACCCATCTTCCTGACTCCATTGGCCACGCAGTGTTTTATTCATTAACTAATAAGAGAACATATATACAGAAGGACAACCCCCATCAAGGCCCAGATAACCATGGAAAGGAGCTTTGTCATGTTAACACTTAGTACCACGAGCAAAAGTCCCAGGGATCTAGGTCAATTGTTTTGCATGGGATTATGATAAAAATCAATTAGTTTCCTTTTCATTGTGATAAAGCAAGCACCACTCTCTTGACATGCACTGCGAGGAGGCCTTGGATGCTCTCCCCAACAAGTTCATACGGATTTTTGCTGCAGAAATTCACTCGATCATTCATTCATTCATTCATTCACCAGGTTCTTAAGCTTTCCATGAGGGAGGTGCTGTCCTGGGTGATGTCTCCTCATGAGCAAACCAGTAGCTCATTCTGACTGGGGGATCTCCAGAGTGTCAAGTAGCATTCAGTAGTGAGGTGGTTAGGATGATAGTAGCCATCAAAACCTCTCTGATGAAGAGCTCAGCATCTGAACTGAAGGGTCCAGGAATACAGGAAAATAAAATTATAAGGCCAAACACATCTTGGAGAAAAATAAAGCTGGCAGCCACTGTAACCTTTAACAGCTGCTTTCTGCCTTAAGAGTGGACATCGTGTACAGGGGGAAACTTTTAACAATGGTCTTCTTCATCCTAGTTTCCCAGCTAGGTAGGTATGGCAGACAAAGGTTAGCTTCTAACCATTGCCTCTACGGGACCCTCTCTGCATTGTAATCCCTTAACTTTTAACTGTCCTCCTATGTGACTCTTCTCTCTGCCTTGCATTCTTTCAGGGACAGCAAAAAGAAAAGCAGCTGTGTCAGTCACAGACTTTTTCAAACATCCTAAATTAACATCCTAACATCCTATAACCAACAGTTGTAAAACTCAAAATGTAACGTGACTCTAAGCCTGACCTCAGGGTTGTAAAAGCTCATTGACCCACACCTGGTGCTTGATTTCACTATAAGAAGAGGCCGCAAACCAGCCCCCGTTGCCACAGTTTTAGAAGCTGATCTCTGGCTGTGTTCTCAGCTATAGCTCATAAGGTTTTTGTGCACAGCGGTGTTTTGTTTTGTTTTTTTTGTTTTTTTGAATAAAGTTTGCTTCTGTTTTCAGACTTTGGTGGTCAGTCTCCCATTATTTGTGCCCCTGACTCAACATGAACCCTCTTACTGTTTCTGAATTTCACCAGTGTTCTAAGGACCTCACAAGAATTTACACGTCTCTGCACACCCTACTTCCTCTCTAAGGACTGCTGACCACTCTCCAGTTCCTCTTTTCTCTTCCATCCTTCCCTGAACGTCACCTGCCTGAATTTTTCCTCCTTGGGACTCTTTGGTGAAGGCTTTCACTCTTGCTGAAAGATGATCCTGTAAGGCATGGGTTAAGTTCCTGTCTTATCACTTTTAGTGATATTTTTTACCCTTGATCCTGGCATAATTACAGTGACAAGAGTCAAATTTGCTGGGGAAAATAAAGCGGTGGTGGGGAATCTGCCTTTGTATGATGATATGTGAATTTAACTAGTGTGGAATTTCTAGTTTATCTTAAGTTTGCAGGAACTTGAGATCATGGTCTCCATGCTTTTTTTTTTAAACTCCCTTCTGATGGGGGATGTCCTTCTGCATATATGTTTCTCTTATTGGTTGATGAATAAAATACTGATTGGCCAATAGCCAGGCAGGAACTATAGGTGGGGCTACCAGACAAGGAGAAGGCTGTGTAGGGTGGAAGGAGAGAGAAGCTGCAGAAGAGACACCATGTAGAGACTGGGAAGATAGGATGCACCAGGCATTCTCTGGCAAGAGAAGGCTGTGCAGAAACACATAGACTAGGATTTATGGGTTAATAATTAAGAGAGAACCAGCCAGTAAGAAGCCCTAGCCATCAGCCAACAGTTTGTAAATTAATGTCTTTGTGTGTTTATTTGGGGCTAGAGCGGCTGTGGGACCTGGCAGAACAGAAACCTCCATCTCCACCCTTCCAAACTAGTAGTAGAATGTATTTATTAGCTATGGATTTCTCATGGATCATGTTGACCTTCTGCTGTCTGCTAAACACCAAACAGGTTCTAGGGCTAAGCACTGTGGCTTAGGAATCTGAACTGGGATCAAATGCTAGGCCTGTTTGTGCCTGTCCTGATGCTGGTGTGCCCCCCTGAAAGGAAAGGTCTTTGCTTCCTCACCAGCCACACAGTAAGATGTGGAACCAATCAGAGTTCATGTTCCACTCCCTTCCCCGCTGCTCAGCTGACCTTCTGTAAGCTAATTCACATAAAAAGCCTCATTTTCTTAAATCGTTATTTGGCTAATTGTCAATAAGCTTCTTCTTGCTCTTTGCATGGCATTCAACTCACAGCCACCCTGGGACTCCATGAGGATGGGCTCCAGAATCCCAGGGTACCAAAATCTGCAGGTGTTACACAAAATGTCACACTATTTGCATGCGATCTACAATACTGTTGCATACTTCAACTTTTATCTGTATTATTTATAACATGTAATAAAATATATGTGCTATGAATATGCCCAATGTAATATGCATGGTATATTATATTTATATTTACTATGCCATATTGTTTATGGGACAATGTCCAGAACAGATCTAGACACTACACACATGTTTGGTACAAAATATATCGCGCTCCATGCACACATTTCTGTCTTTTGTGGAACGAATTCCAGAACATGAAACCAGAAGTTTGGAAGGCCATCTGTGGGGTCTCCCCTTTTCTTGTGTGTGTGGGGGCGTGGTCATTGGCAATTGTCCCATGAGGGCAAAGGGAACAGAAGCAGTGATCAGGGTTTTGGCAGCTCTGAGCATTACAGAAAGAACTTTCAGGAGTCAGCTTCAGAGAGACAGCTCATTTTATTGTCCCAGGGGCAAGGTATATAAGGATTCTTGGGGTTATGAGCACAGGGAAAGACTGATTGGAAACGACACAGCCTTATCATATTGGCAGAAGGGAAGAGTGGGATTTATGTATTGAGTCATTCGGGATTTTCCTGGAACTCTATGCAGGGTCATCCTCCAAATAAGGTCAGTCATCTTATGTTAGACATGGAAGGGGGGTCCTGTTGAGAAAGGGAGTCCTCCATTTTGCTCCGAGCTCAGAAAGCTATCCTGGCGTGGTAAACTGAAACCTTAAATACAGCATTCTCCAACAGCCATCTACACAGGACAGCTTAAAGCTAAGGTCTCCATGATCAGCTGCTCCCTGACTGCCATGCGCTCGTCTGCCTCTCTTCACTGACTTCAGTCTTTCTGAATCTAACAAGCCAGCTATGGTCCCCAGTCCAACTTCAGCAATAGTGCCCCTGCTTCTATCATCTGGTCGTGCCACCTGTCCTTTTGACCGAGTTCATTACGTGATACATTAATGCTTAGAATTATTTTATTTGTTTGCTTGTTTATTTTTGAATGGGCTTCAAGTAGCCCAGTCTGGCCAGAACTGATTATGTGGTCCAGGCTGGCTTGAACTTCTGACCCTCCTGCCTCTGCCTCACAGGTGCTGGGCTTCGGGTAAGTGGGTCCTTTGTCTGCTTGTGTGTTTATTATCTATTTTTTTTCCTGCTGGAATGAAATTGTGATGTTTGCGGTCCTTTGCTTGTTTGGAACAGTAGTCAAGCAAAACAAATGTTCCCCAAACAGGGTTGGCCACAGTAACAAGAGTGAATTCTTCAGAGGTTGTTAGAAAAATTAAAGAAGTTCCGTGTCTGGAGGATGAGTGATGGTTGGGGGTGGCTGTCACTGCTGTGAATGAGATACCAGACAGAGAGTCTAAGCTCCTGCCAGGAGGATGTGCATTCGACAAACCAAGTCTGGGAGTGAAGAGGACAGAATGGGCCTGTGTGTGCCATGGGGCTTTGTGATGTGAGGTGGTGAAGACGACCTAAGAAAGTCCTTATGCAATCACTTCTTTACTACCGAATGCTTTGAAGAAGGGCCTCTGGGAACAAGAGCAGCATAAAATCTGAGGGTGGAGTCCCTGCCAGTCCTTCCCATCTAGATTTAATGTTTCTTACTTTCAGAGGTGAAGACCTGCTCACAGCAGAGTAAGGCTTATGTGCAAGGGCCATGTGTTTCTGGTGCCTCTAGTTCCTGCTCCAGAAGAGTGGCTGAATGAGAAACACGAGGTGAAGATCACATCTTTGATTTCAGGATCATCTCCCCTCCCTGTGCTGTTACCCAGGAAGGATTTAGGGGGTTAAGCCCCTCCATTGTGTCCCTGAGGCCTTCCAGCACTGGCCCAAATTAAAATTAAACCCAGGCTAAGTGGTGTGTGTGTGTGCGTGTGCATGTGTGTGTGTGTATGTGTGTGTGTGTCTTGCTATGTGACCAGACTTATCTTTTATTTTTTATTTTTTTATTTTTTTGTTGTTGTTGTTTTTCAAAGCACGGTTTCTCTGTGGCTTTGGAGGCTGTCCTGGAACTAGCTCTTGTAGACCACGCTGGTCTCAAACTCACAGAGATCTGTGGGCCTCTGCCTCCTGAGTGCTGGGATTAAAGGCATGTACCTCCACCAACTGGCTGACTTATCTTTTAGCCTGGCCTTACACAGACACTTTGGGTGGCCCTTCCCATCCTGGAGTCCTGTGCTTGGTTTTACAGATTGTGTTTTTATCTTCAAAGAGTCTGCACCATTCTTCTCCCAACTTCCTGTAATGATAATTTTGTGCTTAGGAAATACTTTCTTTCTAAAAATATCTGCAGAGCATGTTATGGCAAATAAGAATGATCTCCCAAACTTTATGATAACACCCATAACATTTCCATGTTGGTGAATTACAGATGGAAAAAAGCAGGTTTTACTTTTTCCACCAGGCTCCCCATCTTAGTGTATTAAAACTACCACCCAGAGCTGCAGCGGGAGCCTTCCCGGTTGATCTGTCACATTGGGAATGTGCACCAGCAGGGGTTGAATAAGAACTTTAATTTTATCCTGAAATAAGGAAATAGACAAAACAATAGCTTGGCTTTTTGTAGAGAATAGACTGCAGTGAGCGGTGTGTGTCATCTCTTGATATTTTGAGATTGTTGGCTTTGCATACACACAAGCTAGAAGACCACACAGCATGAATGTGATGGGACACTGTGACAGCTGCCTTGCTGGCAATGATCCGCCTGAACTTGCAAGAGTCAAGAGAATCTGTGCTGGGACTCTGTGAGGGTGTAACTGGACGGATGCTTGAAAGAATGGGGGGGGGCAGAGAAGGGGCTGTGTAAAACCTGGGTAAACAATGACTTCCAATCAATTAACCTTTAGAGGGAGTGAGATTGGCCATAGCAACTTGGCCTCCTCCGATTATCAGGCAATAGATTTCCTATGAGTGATTTCACAAAGAGTTCTGCCTCAGAAGAAGATTAAAAGAAAATCCCACAAAAAGAGAGTTTGTATTGCTGCAAGGCCAGATTTCAGGTGGTGATTACTACAATAATTATAACACCTTATGGGACAGACAGTGGACAAGCAGCCGTATAAAAGCAGACAATATCAGAGAAGGTGAGGGGCTGGCAGTGGCGGCTTGAGAATCACGTGGCGTGTAATGAAAACTTTCATGTTTATTATCTTGTTAATGCACACAACAAATGCAAAGATAATGAGCACAGAGCAGAGACAAGAGGTGTGAATCAAGGGGATCCTTTTCTCTGAGCCTACATTCTGAACCACAGCGTCTGTTCTAGTTAGGGCCCCTATTGCTGCTGCCATGAAATGCCATGGGAAGGAATTTAGGGCGTAAAAGGCTCATTTCACTTCCGTACAACAGCTCAGCATGGAAAGTAGTTAGAGGACAGGAACCTGGAGGCAGGAGCTGATGCAGAGGCCATGGACAGGGTGCTGCTTCCTGGCTTGCTCCTTATGGCTTGCTCAGTCTGCTTTCTTATAGACCCCTGAGATCACCAGCTCAGGGGTGGCACTGCCCACAATGGGCTGGACCCTCCCACATCTGTTGTCAATCAAGACAATGAACCACAGGCCTATCTGATGAAGCTTTTCCTCAGTTGACATCTGATGTGGAACTGGCTAGCACAGCGCCTTATTTCCTCTGCTTGCCTGCAGCTCTGGATCTGGGTGATGCAAGCCCTTCCCTACTCTGCAGCTTAGGGAGCTGTCTGGGCTGTTTATCTTTCCCTTACAGACCCTGAATCCAGCAAAATGTGGAAATATATGCTCAAAGCTAGAGGAGTTTGGTACTTTGGTGTTAAAGACCCAAAAAGGATGCCTCGTACACAGTGCCTTTGAAAATTCACCACCTCACAGCTTCCTTCTGTATGTCAATGGTAAGAAAGTAAGAGCTACCCACAGCAAACACAAGAGTGTAGTCTCTAGAAAAAACAAAAACAAAAAGCAAAAACCTTCTTCTCAGGCTTACTATATGCCCACCAGCCACTTTGGGGGCAATCTAGGCCCTGAACTGTTAAAGACAGTCAATTTGTGTTCACATTCTGAATCTCCTTGGGGTTACCTGGCTGGGATGAGATTCCAGTGACTGGCTCTCCTTCTGCCTTGCAGTTATGAAGTCTCTGACAAATACTGCTGACAAATCACTATCCAAGACTCCTTCCTGTTTATGCATTCTTCCTCAGGGTGCTGCTGGCCATCTTTGTGTCCCTTAGCCTCACCCCCGCCATGCAGCACATGTCTGTGTCCAAATCAGTATGTACAGAGTGTCTCACTCTATGCCTTGGCCCACCTGTCTACCTGGTCATGCCAGCTACTGTGTGACCAGTTCAGCTGGAGAGTCTCAAGATTTGTCTGTCCACAGCTGGGCTCTGCTGATAGTGTGAGCCCTACCTACACACTGCAATCTCTCCGTGAGCTGGGGGAAGGGTTTGGGGTTGAATTAGGATTCCTTGAAGGAACAAAACTGAAGGGTGCCTTATCCAACACTCCCACCCCTCTCCCCCACTCTGTCCCCAGTAGCTGAGAAATCCTAGGTTCTGTGATTGGCAAGCCAGAGACACAGGAAAACCAACGGCATAGAAACAACCTGAACACCAGTCATCTTGGAATGTGACCTAGACAAATCCTGTGTTCCAATTTGAGTTCTAGAGCAGGACACATCTCTGTCCTGACATACTTTGGCAGGAATAGCCCCTTTACGTGCAAGAGAGTTAGTCTGCATTAGTCTTTGTTAGTCTTTCTACTCTCCTCAGGCCTTCAGCTGGCCGACTGAGGCTTGCCATATTAGAAAGGGGAAGATAATGGATCTAATTGTAATCTTATGCAAAAATTACTTCATAATATCTGACCAACCATCTGGGTACCCTGTGGTCTAATTGAACTATGCATAAAACCACCCATCATGCGAACTATGGCCTCTGGTTCTCATCTCAAACAGACAACTTTGTGCTGAGCAGCTGTCTAGACCTCGACAAAAGGGAAACATTTCTTTTAAGCCATAAAAATAGAACTTGCCACTTGGACCAAAGATGTAGGATAATGCTCCATCATAGAATGCTAAAACCATAGGGCAGACACTTCACAACCAAACAAAAGCTCAGGTAAAGTGTAGTCACCCAAGAACAACACGTGAGGAAGCAGGACCTTCTGGGCGGTGCTGTTGACACCACCAGGAGCCCTAGCTAGGATCAGGTGAGGAGTACCTGTGTGTTTGCTGGTTGACCTCCCTGGAAAGGAGGCCATGCTCACACTTCTAGTGTGATGTGGAGGGAAGACAGTCATGTTCTTATGGAAAGTTCCTGAAAGCTTTTACATGCTTCCCTTGCTCACTGCAAGCAACTATGAACACATTGTGAAAATGTGGTTCCTGGAATGTGGGTGTAGTCTTTATCCTGGTCAGCCACGAACACAGTTTAGTGTCAGATCTTCTGTTACCCCAGGGACGAATTGTGATCAGGTGTTGAAGAGAAGCTGTCTTTAACACTGATTTTTAAGGACCAACCTGAGTCCCGAGGCTCCTCCCAAGGGAAATGGCAACTTTTTCTACAGTTAAGTGAATTTGTCCCTGGTACAGGGCATTTAACATATTTTAGGATAGTGAGATGCTAAATATTACAGACAATTAATTATGTAGTAACTATCTTATTACTATTGATGATATTATTATTAATAATCTGTTATTAATAACTTATTAAGTAGCTCACACTTTCTGCCATGCCACCATGTGCATCATACATGACTCACTGGTCCCCAAACCTCAGGAAGGGTGGAGGAGTGACAGCTGACTTCAGGTCCCAAGGACGGAGTCAGAGCTACCATTACACTCTGTGGGGTAATCTCGATAGTTAGAAAATGAAAATAAAACCATCAGCAAATCATTGGGAAGCTCATGCAATGAAGGCATTTAAGAGTAGAATTAAGTTAAGTGAAAGAGCACAGAGAAGATGACAGAGCAGTGAGCCCACACGTGGGAGGAGGTAAAGCCAGACTCAAACCCCATTGTTCAAACAACCAAAGTTGCCAAAAGATGTGAATGGAGCTCACCAGTGCCAGCGAGAGCAACACTGGCATCCCCAGTGCAAAGTACCTGATAAAGATACATGTGCACAATAGATGTATTAAAGTAACTCTGCATTGTTAGTGATTAATGATATTATTAATGATTACATGTAATCTATATTGTAATTTTTATTAATAGCATACTGATTTTACATAAAAAACACATCCAGCAGTTAAATCAGGGTTGGACCTTAAAATGTTGAAAGTCATATATAATACTTTCATGTTTGTGGTATCATACATTGACTCTATATTTCACACAGATAAATTTGGGGATTCTTTGTGTCTTATATCTCTACTGAGAATTGTTTCCTGCAGTTCCCAAGTGCAGACACTACTTTTAGAGGAAGAAACTCCTTTTGACTTTTTAATTTTTGTTTATTTTTTTTGGTTTTTCGAGACAGGGTTTCTCTGTGTAGCTTTGGATCCTATCCTGGCACTCACTCTGGAGACCAGGCTGGCCTCGAACTCACAGAGATCCACCTGCCTCTGCCTCCCGAGTGCTGGGATTAAAGGCGTGCGTCACCAACTCCCAGCCTTAATTATTATTTTTATACTTTTCATTGTAAGCTATCTGAGACTGAAGAAACAAGCTTGGAGAAGAAAGGTTGCATCATTTGACATTTTATGTGTTTTTTTTTTTTTTCTTGGTTCCATGTGAACACTGACCTAACACGTTAGCACTCTGAGATTCCAACAGTGGGCAAGGCCCTGGGTGGGAGACGCCTGTGGCCGGAGCGCAAGTGGCAGCCTGCTTGTTCCTCCTGACTCCTCTGACTTTCCTCTGGATCCCACAGATGTCAAGGCACACAGTTAGACGTAGGATAAACAATTTGCTTTTTTTTCCTTTTTTCACTGGCAGAAACTCTTCTGAACAGAAACTCATCTTGAGCATGGTGTTTTGTCTACACCTGTCTCTTTTTGTGTGTGTCGTTTATTCATATAATGGGAAAATATTTTGACACCACTTTTCTCATTTACTTTTTGACTTCTTGAATCATCTCGTGGCTAGAATGATTCTCCAGGCTTCTGTATAACGCTCGGTGCTCGAGTTTTTTTGTGCTGAAAGACTCCAACTCAAACCCAGCCTGATACCCACCAGCATGTATTTAAAAATCACTCTGGCTACACACACACAGCTCTGGGAAAAAGAACACATGAAACGGTCGGTCATGATGACCAGTCTCTGGAAATTGTTATTATTACTAATTTCCAAGGAATGTTATTATCTTCAACAACTGTCTGGTTTCTAAAAATTGTTATGGGTTACCTTGCTCCAGAGCACCCAAGTTTTGAAAATAAGTATAAGTCACTCTGTTCCTGGAAAAACCACTAGCTGTCCCATGGCCTTGCAGGTATAAAAACCAAAATGACATTCCAAATCCCTCATGGGCAAAATTGTAAGTTCAGTTCCCAACCAATCGGTAAATGACTCATGTATGTTATAGCCAATCAATATGTTGTCATACTCCTGCCTAATGACCAAAAAGATGTAAAATACTGCTTGCTTTGGAAACTCAGGGTCGTTCTCTTTCTAGGGAATGACCCCAACGGGTTGGAATAAAATCCTTTTGCTTTTGCATCGAACTTACGTCCTGTGAGTGACTCTGTAGGGTGCATCTCCTGGAGTTGGTCCCCCTTTTGGGCCCAACAGTGCTCCTGGATTTCTTTTCTTTTTCCCCGTGGTTTTCCAGACAGGGTTTCTCTGTAGCTTTGGAGCCTCTCCTAGAACTCACTCTGTAGACAAGGCTGCTGGCCTCAAACTCACAGAGATCCCCCTGTCTCTGCCTCCCTAGTGCTAGGACTAAAGGTGTGCGACACCACCGCCTGACATGCTTCTGGATTTAGAAACACCCCCCCTCCCTTTTTGGTAAATTGTGATAATATGGAGGTGGCTTATTTTGTCTGATTTTCAAGGTCTGTTCTGGATAGCTGCTACATCTGAATGTATAAGACGGTCAAGTTCCCATTCCTGCTGTAAGAATCAAACAAGCCAATCATTTTCAGAGCTGAGTCAGGTCATCAGGGAAACAGATTCCCTGGCCTGTGACGTTCTCTAATGGGTTTTCTCCATCAACAAAGGATCAACAAAGTGAAGGAGGCATCGCAGGTACTCAGGGGTGTTGCCTGCTCCTAGAGGTGGAGAAACAGCTGCCAGCATGTGAGTTTAGGGAACAGATTATAGATGTTTTCATCTGTGGTATCACCCACATTCAGATGCTAAAATCAGGCGCTCTCACCAGGGCAGTGCCCACCCCTGGATGAGGCAAGTGTTCCCCGTTGTCCAGCGTGAGTCCTGTCCCGTCACCATCCACACGGATGAAGTACTTTGGCTTCATTTGTGCTTATGTGTTTATTTTGTGTGTGTGTATTTTGCATGCCAGAGGTTGGAGGCCAACTTTCAGCTGTCAGTCAGTTCTTGCTTCCCCTGTGGATCCTGAAAGATTGATCTCAGGTCATCAGACTCAGAGCAAGTGCCTTGACAGGCTGAGCCTTCTTACGGGCTCTGAAAAGCTTCGGGTCTAAAGGAGCATTTAAGTGACTGACACGGAAAAGCCCCAAGACCTGTCTGCCTGACTTTTCTGCTGGTGTGAGGAGACACCAATGACCATGACAGATTATTTTAAAAAGTATTTAATTGGGGGGCTTACTTACAGGTTCACCGGCTTAGTCCGTGATCGTTAGGACATGAAGCACAAGGCTGTGACGCTGTAGCTTTAGCCGAGAGCTCACATTTTATCTGCAGGTGGAGGAAGAGAGAGAGAGAGAGAGAGAGAGAGAGAGAGGGGGGGCTTTTGGAACCTCAGGTATACATCTTCAACCTACACATCCTAATCCTTCTCAAACAGTTCTACCAACTGGGGTAGAAAATATTAAAATGTATGATGGCGGCCATTCTCATTCTATCTTCCACAGGTCCAGAGACTTGGCTACTCAGCCTCCCACGTGGTCTTCCGGGAGCACCTTGACAGCCATTGCTGCTAAGGGACCCTTAGAGGGGAGCGGGGACAGGGTGCTTGACATTTGGCCTATCGAAAATTCAGGAAATGGAAGCAGCATTTGCAGCATTTGCGATAGCTGCAAGATTTTAGAAGTATTTTCTAAGACATTGATCTTACCCAGACGAGCCCATTTTAAATTGGACTCATTAAATCATCTGCTGTCACAGCCAACAGCTGTGCAGAGGCTCGTTAACAAATGAAAAACGAGGCTTTCGGACTTGTTTACTTCACATGGGTGCTTTTTTTTTTTTTTTTTAAACTTAGTTTTTCCTTTTTATCGTTGTTTCTTCTTTTCTCCGATAACACGATAATACGTCCACACAGGGATCTCGTTACACTATTACCTGCAAGAATGAAAAGTGTGAATGTTGGAGACACTTTGGCTGTTAGCTTTTGTTTACTTAGTCTCAGTCATGCTTGAGCTGACAGGGAGTCTGAGCCTGTCTTCTACTTTAAAGAAGGTGGCCAGTGGAAACCTCATTTTGTTGTGCCCAAATTCTGAACCCTCAAAATCATCAAGAGACCCATTCTGATGCAAAAGCAGAGTCTTTTATTGTTTAATGAGTTAACTGTTTTAACTGGGGCCCTTGGTCCATTCATCACTGTGGGTGGAGTGAGAAGAGCCAGGGTGAGCTTGGAGGTGAGGGGACTTTATTGGGGGTGTGTGAGGGGGGGTGTCTAGGGGTCTGCAACAGTCTCAGGATTGGTGCACTTTGGGGTTTGGGCAACCTATCCTGTGTTGATTGGTCAACTGGTTGCTATGGCCTATAGCCGCCCCCATGGTGGTTGCTATGCTCTGCACATCACTGTTATGCCACCTTTACAGTAAAGCACACCAGCTAACTTCTGATTGGTTCCTTGCCACTTGGAAGGGATCTGACCTCCTAGTCAGGCAAGGTTGGAAACTCAGCATATGTTGCTGAGTCAGGGGCCTTTGTCTTGCTGGGTCTTTTCTGCAGCCTGGCATGATTGCTAAAGCAGGGGACTGGCTGAGGGCCTGGTCCCTTCAATTTCCCTTGCTGAAAAACTCAAGAAACGTAAGATCTTTGGCACAAGAAACAGAAATGATGACTCTACATTCGTGTCTGAGTTTTTTCCTCCAAAACCTAAGTCTGAACAGTTGCTTGCTCATCGCCTCCTCCAGTAATCAATCCTTGTGAGAGTTGTTTTTGTTACCCTGGTGTTTCCCTTCATTACTGTGACAAGTTAACCTGGGTTTGATGTTAGCCTGGAAGGTTCTGTTGCCCCCGGGTTCTGGATCTTGCTTCTTGCTGATGCTGTCTTAGAGTAAGCATGAGCTCATTGCTAGCTCCACTTCTCCTTTCAGGAGTTTTGTTTAAAATTTCTGTTCAGCGTTTGCTCTCAACTGGTTAGAAGGCTGTGGCCTCAACTTAGTCACCACCCCTGGTTTTCAGTGGGAAGAGAGATCTCCACAACACTGGAAATGCCTGGCATTCTGCTCTTCAGGGAATCCCACTTCCTCTTCTAGTCTCTGTACTCACGGGCACACCCACATATGAACACACACGCACAGACCTGAAAATAAAGCTTAAAAGGGAATTGATCACCTTCTCTTGGTTTTAAGCTCATGCACTTTTTTTTTTTTTTAATGTACTTGATAGTGGATAGGGCTGGTTTGGGTTCAGATTGCAGGAAGGAACATCTATGCATATGTTACTAATATCGTGGTATGAGCAATGGTGGTAGCCTGTTTGCTCTGAGTTAGCCCTCCAACCCTGGTGATGAGAACCAGACTGAATCCAAAGAGATGGATATGAGGGAGATGTGTGTGCGTGGGTGCATGCGAGTGCACATGCGTGCATGCGTGAGTGTGTGTATGTGTGCGTGAGTGTGTAGCATGAGTGTGTGTGTGTGCATGAGTGTGTATGTGCGTGAGTGTGTGAGTGTGTGCACATGTGAGTGTGTGTGCATGTGTGTGAGTGTGTGTGAGTGTGTGCACATGTGAGTGTGTGCGTGAGTGTGTGTGTGTGAGTGTGTGCATATGTGAGTGTGTGTGAGTGTGTGTGTGAGTGTGTGCATATGTGAGTGTGTGTGCATGAGTGTGTGTGAGTGTGTGTGAGTGTGTGCACATGTGAGTGTGTGTGAGTGTGTGTGAGTGTGTGCACATGTGAGTGTGTGTGCGTGAGTGTGTGTGAGTGTGTGTTGCAGTGTGTGCACATGTGAGTGTGTGTGCGTGAGTGTGTGTGTGTGTGAGTGTGCTGTGCACATGTGAGTGTGTGTGAGTGTGTGTGAGTGTGTGCACATGTGGGTGTGTGTGCGTGAGTGTGTGTGAGTGTGTGTTGCAGTGTGTGCACATGTGAGTGTGTGTGCGCGTGAGTGTGTGTGAGTATGTGTTGCAGTGCATGTGTGTGTGTGTGTGTGTGTGTGCACATGTGAGTGTGTGTGCGTGAGTGTGTGTGAGTGTGTGTTGCAGTGCGTGCGTGTGTGTGCGTGGGGGGTGAGAAAAAAGATACCATACCCTGAGCCCCAGGAACTTTCTGGAATGGTAGCTGCCCTTCCCTGCATCACCTTCTGGCTGGAGATGAGACACAGATGGTTTGTTTTTCACAGTACATTAGCCTTCCACCTCATCGTATCTCAGTCTCTCTGAACAAAACAGTTTCAAGATTTGAGTCCTCTGTTCCTGGTGTTTGTGGGGATGAACAGCGAGAACGGGCCATTCTGGTTACACAGTGTGGAGTGTCTCCTGCATTTTCAGGGAGACACTTTCAACTCCAGTGCCACATAAACCCACCTTGTCTTTCTGTTCCCAATGCTTACTAACATTTTTGATGCAATGTGAGTTTACTGCTTGAATGACAGGTAGATCATACAGAGATTTCTTTTTTGTACTTCTTTATTGACTTAAAAAAGAAAATTTGTTTGAAAATGGTAATTATAGACTACCCAAAGAGTGTAAAGAGGAAACTGCCAGTTAGTCATAGCCTCTTGCAAAGGTCTTACAGGTGAAGATTTTGGCCTGCATTTTTTAAAGTTTGGACTCTTTTTGAATTTGAATTCTTTCACCTTTTGGGTTGAAAATAAACACTGCATTTACTATGGCATTTCAGGGAATGAACTTGATAATTCCTGGCAGTGCTATTTTGCTCTTTGAAGGCATTCAACAGCACACACATGCCTGTGAATAAATGTCACCGTGCCTAAGGTTTCTATCTGGATTCAGTGCTGGCATCAGGAGAAGAAAGACTGGACTTGGTCGTTCCTCATTGACCTGCCTCACGATGCCACTTTGTTCATTTGATTTTAATGGTTCCAGCTGCCATGCTGGCCTTCTAGGGGTTAACTGCTTAGCTGAGGCTCCTTAACTTCATGTTCTTTTCTGTGGAAGAAAATGCAACAACAGAGGGGTCAACCGTTCTCAACTCACAAGTGTCTGAGAGAGGACAGAGCAAAGGCGCTTGTGGGAGGGGTAGAGGGCAGGAAAAGAGACAAAGATGGTAAACAGAGGAAGAGGGAGAAGGGAAAGGAACAAAGGGGAGGGGGAGGGGTATTTGTTCAGGGGGTTGGGAGGGCAAAGGACTGCCTCTGGATAGAGAGAAGACAGACATGGCCCACAGGCAAATGGCAATTTATAAAGGAAAAAAGGGAAACTCTGTGTTAGGAGGAGTTGGTTAATTTTATTTGGGTATATTAATCAGGGTAGCAAAAAGATTTTTTTTGTTTTTTTTTATTTGAATTACAAACAAAATTGAATTACATGATAATCCCAGTTCCCTTCTCCCTCCCGTCCTCCCCTACCACCCCCCTCAACTAAAACCCTACTTATCACATATCCTTTCTTCTAATCTATACCTGACTCAACCTTTCTGCTCCCTCATGACCTCTCCATCTTTCCTCTTCTTCAAAAAGGGGGTTTTTGATTGCTGCACTTGAGTACTTTGATAGATCTTGGTGGTCATCCTCAGGAAGTGGCTGAGGTGACTAGCTTTAGTGATGTAACCTAATGGTTGATAAGAGAGAGGGAACAGAGATGGCAGAAACTGTCAGCACCATGCCTGCCACACAGAAGCCTCCAATAGGCACTGTGTATTGTTGTGTTTGCCAGTGCTTGAAGGGCACTTGTTCCTTCTAGTCTGTCTGCCTCACAGTATACACACACACACACACACACACACACACACACACACACACACACACCCTTATGATGAGCTCATGGCAAAGTCTACACAGTACATTTATCCGGATGAAAGTTTACAAAACTGGTTAGTAGAAGAATGGGCACTGACTAATCAGAACAGTAAGCAACAGCTTCACAGTTAACGGTGGTGCTGAGGACCCACAGGTGTGTGGCGTAAATCACTCCAGGGCTCCTTTAGGAGCTTCAAAACTTCTCTTCCTGTCTTATTAAGAAGCACCATTTACAATTCAGTATCATAATCAGAACACTCATTAACGTAACACTTTAAAAAATGGGAAATCAATTATATGTGTGAATATGTGGAGTTAATGATTCACATGAAAGGGACATGCTGTCCCTTCATTACTATGTGCTGAAGCCAGGTAGAGGACAGTGTGGAGGACTTTTAGGAGAAAAGCCACTTGCTGACACATCTGGTTCTCGCCTGCTCCTGGCTTTGCTTTTTTTTGTTTGCTTGTTTGTTTGTTTGTTTTGCTGGGCTTTGCTTCTATAAGTGACACTCAGTTTTGGGACAGGCAGCCGTAGAGTGAGGGTCACCTAATCTGTACCCCATGTTTCCCTGGCCTCAAAATTTCCCCCAAGGCAGAGCCTTCTAAGGGTGACTTTGGAAGTGAGTTTGAACCACGATTCTACTACTTATTAGTCCTGTGACTTTGAGCAAAGACCTTAAATTCGCTGACATTTGGTTTTTTTTATCTGTAAAACAGAAGTAATGATTACTATCTTGCAGGGAGCTTGTAAGGATTAAGTAGGATGTAAAAATTCCTTTTATATTATAAAGTTGGACCCAAAAGAGAAACCACTGCATAGCACATAATTACAGGAGTGCATTGTACAGGGAGTCGAGTTCGGAGAATGTTCTATAGTGTAATGGATGCATGAGGAGCCTTAGGGAAGGTTCCTAAAACTTTGTGGATTGTATCGTCAGGCTCACACAAGGTAGAGAAGAGGCTAGACTCTGAATTTCCCTGGGATCCGGAAACCAGGACCACAACTGATGTGTCTGGGTTTGTCCTGGTTAAGACAGATGCTCCTAGAAGGAGATAAAGAAGAGATTTCCTATTTCATTCTCATCCTGCCCTCTAATACCCTCAGCCAGGAGTCTGGGGACATGGAAACTCTCCAGAAACACTCCCTGAGATGCCAACTATAATTCTACAGAGCTGATTAAAGCTTCATGTATTGTCTTTGGCTAGTATGTAATCTGTTGTGTCACATTAACACTGAGATGACTAAAGCAGTGCAGTCCACTACAGCTTTCAGTTCCTGCTCTGGCTCATGTAGCCTGGCAAATGACTACCATGGTGCTCCCAAACATGCCCCTTGCACTTGGGTCCTGCACTTCTGCTTGGCATCTTTCCCTCCTAGTGACATTAGACCTGGCTGTCATTTTCCAAAGCCACATTTCCTGGGGGCTCTTCATGAGTCCCATTGTTTGTCCTTCTCTTTGGGCCATAACTTGACTCTGGCTGATGTTTAAGGTGAGCCTGGCTTATCTTTCTTCTTAGAGCATAAACACCTTAAGACCAAAGTCTGAATCAATTCTTGCTTTTAAAATGTTTTTTTTTAATTTCCTATCAATTCTAAATGCATTCCTATGCATTTAATAAGACTTCAAGAATATTGGTTTGGAATTTGAAATGCAAATTATGTCAGTGTCTCAAAAATTGACTACACAGAATCACAACATTTTTAGTCTAAATTTAATATACACTTAACAACTTGTCTGTCGCTAAGTGCAGAGGACCCACAGTGTCTTCAATTATTATTAGAATGACAGAAAATGAAAAAGACATGTGTTTAAGAGACATTCCTGCAGAACTCAGGCTGAACTGGGAGTCGAGATCTGAAAACGAACAGAGATGGGACCTCCAACAGCTCTTGCCCACGAGGATCGGCTGTGACCAGAGGCACAACTGAGGTTCTTTGTGCCCTTCACCAACTGCCACACCATCCCCTGCATGACTCTGTGCTCAGAGGCTGGGTTTATGATTTCTGAAGATTTTGTCTTGTTTGAGACCAACACACATTTCAATATAACAAACAGTAATTTCTCAGCATTCCGAGGCTGACTGAGAATGGGTGATTTCTTCATTGTGTTCTCCCTGTGGCTGCGTCCGCTGTGAGAAGGATGAAGCAAATCCCCACCTTTGTGTACACAGTGCACATGGCAGGCACCAGTGTGTCACAAAGAAAATGAAATGAAAACACAGGAAGAAATGGCTCAGAGGTAAAAAGCATCCGCTGCTTTTGCAGAGGACCCAGGTTTGGTTCCAATTGCATACATGGTTGTGCACAATGTCGTGTGACTTCTCTCGTCATCTGCAATGTGGTGCACCTATACTCAGACACAAATACACGTAGTTGATGAAAGTAAAACTTTAATAAAACATAGAAAGACGCAGGAAGTATTTTAAAAAACTAAGCAAGGGTAGCAGCCACATAATAGATGTTAACAAATATTTGCTCAATAAGGTGGTGATTATTGCTCCAAATCTAGAGCATGATGATTGCATGTCAGCTAATAGTTACAAAATTACACAAAAGGAGCATTAAGAACTAATCAATCCCTGCAGTGGTGGTGCACACCTTTAATCCCAGCACTCAGGCGGCAGAGACAGGTGATCCCTGTGAGTTTGAGGCCAGCCTGGTCTACAGAGTTCCAGGACAGTCAGGGCTACACAGAGAGGCCCTGTCTCAGAAAAAAGCTAGTAAAAATATGTTTGGGGGGGATTACAGCATCTTGTCTATCACATAACACAGACTTGCTTTCATGCACAAAAGTATCCATTAGGAGGGTTTTTTATTTTTTGGTTTGTTTGCAGAACCAGGACCTCACTTTTGTTAGGGAAGACCCTGCTGCTGTGGAACATGCCCAACCCTACGCACGGGGGAACTGATGTTAGGATTGTAGAAGTGCTCTGTCCAAAGGTGATCAGTCAATATTGAAGACTTCAGTTCCAGTGTTATTTGTCCTCTCACCATGCTTGCTCTATGCACTCAGTACAGAGTGGCCCTCTGAAGCCTGGCTTCATTCAGGATGATGCATCCAGTTCTCAGCTGCCTTCTTCTGCCAGCTGATCATTGGCCGGCTCCCACTGGCATCACCACAGCACTGGTGATTGCGGACTGCCATACAAAAGCAGAACCAGATGCCTGTGGAAAACAGATAGGTTTGATATGCATAGGGCACCATTCTGTCCCACTTTACAGCTTTTGCTTTGCGGCTTCCACAATGGCCATATCTGGCTCCTGAAACCTCCAGCAGACACTGGTAAACCAAGGGTCACAGAGGGCCTCTCACATGGCCAGGATGCTGGAATCACGCTGTTATGGGCAAGGTGATGGGGCTTAGACCTGGGTAATCACAGAGGTGATCCCTATGGTTTTCAGGAACATTGTCCTAGAAAGGTACAGCTTAGCTGTTTAGCCCTTTCTGTTGGGTGGCAGTGTTTCTGGAGTTTTCAGGACTTGTGTCAATGGCTCCTTGCAGCTTTCATGATTATTAGGCAAGGGCATATTAAGTAACAGAGCCATGACTTTGCCTTCTGAGTGAATCTCTAGGTGGTTTAGAGTGGGTTCCCCAGGAAAGGGTATTGGAGCTAGTTTTACCAAGCCTAAACCAACTGCAGCAGAAATTGAAACCGTCATTCCTGGCTCAAACCGTGTCCCAGGATTAAGCTAAAATATCACCAGTGTCCCGAGGAGATGACAACTGCAATTTCAGTTCCAACCAGGTCTGCCCCCAGCAACCTCTGTGTGGAAGAGGGAACAGACACCTCCTAAGGAAATTCCAGTGAGTGGTGCAGTCCACTGCGGCAATAAAATAAAGAATAAGGACAATTATTTTCAATCTAAATTATAAGGTTATGAAAAGCCGTTGTTAGGTAATGACCCTTCTCACAGAATAACAAGCCTGTTTGCTTCCCTCTCACGTCTCGTGCTGAGTAAGCCGAGCTCACATTGTTTCCAGAGACACAGGTTATACTGTTTATTTCTATGACCAGTGAATACATAACTTTCCCCATAGTCTGCATGGCCTTATTTAGTACATACACATTAACTCAAATTACATTTCTGCTGCACATCCAATGAGTACACCAATAAAATCACAGCCTCTTCAATGACCTTGAGCCTGACCCTCTGTCCTTCACTTGGCAGAATGAGGAAGTGATTGGGGAAGATGACCCATCTATTCCTATAGATGATTCAAGGCATATGATTATCTCTGGGAGTATATGCACCCGAGGTGTGACTATTTCAACACACACTTTCTGAAAGAGCCGCTCTCCAATACTCTGTCAGCTAACAGGGTTCTGAAAGCTGCCAATCCACCCGTTAGACCACTTGACTGGGCTAATGTAAGTCAGAGTGATCGCCAATCCCACCCTTAAGTCTCCAAGGTGATTTCCATGTACAGCCAGAACTAAATGCTGATGAAAGAGGTGACAAGTGAGACTGAGTGACCCGTCCTAGGTCTGCAAATGTGCACAAGGGCCAGCCAGGGCCAGGAACTGCAAAACCTAGTGTTGGAGACGCCATTTTTGGTTTCTTGTTACTGATGACTGAAGCTGACAGGTGGAGCCACCGAAGTCCTCCAGCTGCTTTGTACTGCACAGGCTGGTGCAGCTGTTCCCTATCCCAGGAGTGTGAAGAGGAGGAGGTGCCGAGGCTTGGTCTGCAGCTGCTGTAGCACACAGTAGGTCCTGGGTTCAAGTACCACATGTTACTTCAACCAAAACAACAGGAACAATAAAAACCAGGACAAAGGAACCTCTGGAGTGGAGATGGGTTTGTTTCCACAATATTCTAATGACATCCAATCCACCGCCACTCAGCTACCAGAAAACCATGGAAAGGAAAAGAACCACTCTGCAAAGCTTCCTGCTGGGAAATCAATGCAGGAGTGTGCTTGTGTGTGTGTGTGTGTGTGTGTGTGTGTGTGTGTGTGCATGTGTGTATAAACAGAGATTCACCAATACATAAGCAGATAAGGTTTGGGTATATTTATTGGGTAAATCTACCTTGCTTCCAGTGCATCTAGCCAACCAGCAGAAAAGTAGAGCAAGTGGATGCAGCAGGGAGAAGAGAGAATTCCCAAGTGTGTCCCCGACTCTTAACCTACACTCACATCATCCAGTCCACGCCCTAGAGGGCGTGGCCAGGTATACCTGTAGGCAGCTCCAGGAGGCATGGTCAGGGTGACCCCTACATGTGTGTGCGCATGTATGCATGTGTGTATGTGTATGTACACATGTGTGGCACATGTGAATGCTTCTGTCTGTCTGCCCACATATCAAAGCCAGCTATAACCCTGATTCTCCATCCTTCCCCAGCCCTAACTCTTACACTTGAGAATTTTGAAAAGTGAACAGACAAGAAAGTACTTTCTTGATAGTTGGTTTTATCCCATCTGGTCTTTTGAAGAAAATAACAACAGAACAAGAGAAAGGGGTGTTTTTCAATTATTTTCATTTAGCTAAAACACCATTAAAACTGCAAGTTATGCTCTGTTTATGACCGAAGTAGACAAGATGGAAATAGAACAAGAAATAAATTAGCAAGATCTATATTTGTCAACGAGGAAGGAGACAGAAGAGAAAGAGTGAATACTTTGGGTACTAATGTGCTCTGCTTCTAGAAAATTCTGCACTAAGACCTCACTGACTATTTCAGACCTAAAAGGGTAGCAGAATTATTTTGTATGATAGTATCTTTCATTTGACCCCAGGATTCTCACATTAAGTATATTGGAATGTTGTTTATAATCAAAAATATCTTATTGACTTATTGTTTCAGATTTATTATCAGTAGTGAACTTGGGAATCATGGATGAGAAATCAGAATTCCCTGGAAAGAATGGTTAAGCACCTAGTTCTAATTTTCCCCTACATGCTGGTTTAAATAATATTATATGGCCACAATAGTAAGTAGTAAATTCTTTTTTAAAAATTACATGTATTTATTTACTGGCTTCATAAAACAAGTTTGAGGCCTTTCTTCTTGTTCTACCCAATGGGATAATGTGAGAAGTATTTGTTAATCCTTTGGGGCTTTTGTATAATCCACAGAATTCATCTCATTCTGGGCTTTTTCTTACTTGGGGGATCTTTTATTACCTTTTTTTAGTCTCATTGCTGGCTATGGGACTGTTTAAATTATTTATTGCGTCTTGGTTTAATTTTGGCATATTGAATGCATCTAAAAGTTTCTCCATTTCTGTTAGATTTTCCAATTTCACAGAACACAACTTTTTAACGTGTCCTTATGAATTTCTGAATTTCACTGGGATCTGTTATAGCCCCCCCTTCTTTTACTTGGCTCTGTAAACTTTTCTCTTCAGCTGTCTTCATTGTGCCCTGTGGACTTCATTACATCAACTCGAGGAATTTTTAAAATTTCCCTCTTGATTTCTTCAGTGACTCTGTTATGCTAACCTCCATGTGTTTATGTTCTTCCTGTGGGTTTTATTGTTGTTGATATCTGCTTTATTCCACCATGGCCAGCTAGAATATGGGATGTTATTCCAATTTTCCTATATTTGTTGAGACTTTCTTTGTGTGCTAATATGTGATCAATTTTGGAGGAAATTCCACAGACTTGGAGAAAGACATGTATTTTTAGTGTTTGTGTGTAATGTTTGGAGCATGCCTGCCAGGTCTACTTGATTTATGACATCATTTGACTCCAGCATCTGTTTAATTTTGGTCAGGTGACCTGTCTATTGGAGAGAATGGGGCATTAAAGGATCCCATTATAACCATATTTGGGTTTGTCTGTGTGTTTTCTTCTCTAATACTTTTTGTTTTAAATGGATGCATGTGTATTTGGTACATAACCCCTTGGTATATTATTCCTATAATGAGATGAAGTAGGTTACTTCTTACCTATATTGACTTTTTTTTAGCTTGAATACCATTTTGTTAATTATTATAGTGGCTATTCCTGCTTTTTCACCAACTCCGTTTGTTTGGAAAGTACTTTTCCATCCTGTTACCCTAAGATGGAATCTATTGTTGATGGTGAAGTATGTTTCTTGGAGGCAGCAAAATGATGGATTCTGTTTTCTGGTCTATTTACTAGTCTGTGATTTTTACTGAGAATTTAGCCCATTAATATTCAGTTATAATTTATGTGTTAATTCCTATCATTTCATTAATTTTGTGTTGCTTTCTTAGGCTTCTTTTGCCCGACTATCCTGGTACTATTTATTTGTTCGCTATGACCTCTTGGATGAATTTATTTATCCTTCCCCTCAGACTGAAGTGTTTCTTATAACATCTTTTGTAGAACAGACTTAGTGATCATAAATATCTTCAATTTGTTTTTATCTTGCGAGGTTTTCATTTATCCCACAAGATAGTTTTGCTGGTATAATAGTTTGGGTTACAGTTTTGATCTCCCTGGGCCCATCTGGCTTTACAACCTTCTGTGATGTAATCGGTGTCATTTTGATGCATCTGCCTTTATAAAGACTTGACCACTCTTAGTTTCAGGTCTTAATATAATTTATTAAACACTTCTGAGATTTTAAAATTGTAATGTTGTGGGTACTTCCATTTCTGGTTATGTTTGGGGTTCTTACACCTGGGTGAGCATCTAAGTACAGACACTTTTCTTCTATGGTTTCATTGAAAATGGATTTTATGCCTTTTATATATCAGTTCTCTTCCTTCTTTCAAGGCAGTAAGTCAAAGATTCAGCCTTGTCATTGTATCCCATGTTCTGTTCATAGAATTTTCTAATAATGACCTGAATTGTTCATTTCCTCACTTTGTCTTCTCAGCCCTATACCGTGATTTCCACATGATCCTTCTACGGGGGCAGCCTTCCACCAAGTTTTGTGTTGGATTATTGAGTTTTTAGTTCCAGCATCATTTCTGTTCGGCTTTCATGAACTCTGTTTTCACAGCTTGTATTGATGTCCTTATATCATGTATCTCTGTGAGTTGTTTGAACACAGTTATACTGTCCTTCTTTGGTCTTTGTCTAGAAGTTCCTCCAGGTTGGCCCTGGGAGCACAGAACAAGCAATGTTCAAACTGTTATCTAGTACAACAGGATCTACCAGCTCTGTTTCAGCTGACAGTGGCATTTATACTGAGAGTTTTCTGTGCCAGTGCCTGGATGACTTACACCACAGAGATCTGTATTGGCCATACTATAGGCAAGGAGGGTGGCTACCAGACCCACTGATGACCAGGGTAGAAGAGACAGATGTGACAGGAACAGTTTATATCAGTATCCTGTCATCTGGAGTCCTTTTTGAAATGTGTGAGGACCCCAGACTGCAATTTAGCTCCTAGTCCAACACTCCATACAATGCAGAAAGGAAAAAATTTTTAAAATTTATCTTTATTTATTATTTCTTATATTTGTCAGTATGTATTTGGGGGCACATGTGCCCTCATTTGTATGTGGGGTGAAAGGACTTATGGACTTGATTCTTGTGGGTTCTAGAATCAAACTCAGGTCACCGGGATTGTGTGGCAAGTTCCCTCTACCTGCTATGCCTTCTTGTAGACTACCTTCTCCCATTTTCTTTCCCTCCTGGGTTCTCTTATATTGTTTTAATTATTTTGGTTGAGCATTTTCTTGGGCAAAGACATGGATAAGGAGTCAACTCTTAATGGTCAAATCTTGTTAATTGTGACCAAAATATTGGAAGGAAAGAGTAGCAAAGAAGGGAGAAGAGACAAGAGTCCTCCTCCAATTGCTCTGGGAAGCTTCTTCCTTACAGTAACAGGTGCTTGTGAACCTACTCAGATGTCACTCTACATCCCCCAGTTTACCTGCATCTCAGGAGCCCCCAACAAGATCTATAAGTTCATCTACAATTAAGGCTCATTATGGAGGTAGCCGATAGATTTGGGGGATGGGCTGGCTTGTAGACCTGGGGAAGAACAGATGCGTGTCAATACAGCATCTTGACTGAAGCCATATTCAGAGGCGTAGACTCAACTGGGCTAAGGGCAGCAAGGGAGCCAAATGATGCAAGAAGGAAAGACTGAGTGAAATTCCCCCAACACTGCCTGCCAGAGGCACCTAACTCCCAGAACTGTGGGATGCTCAAACTAATATGGTCTTGGATCAATTAATCAAAAGATCTGTTTTAAGAAGAGATAGAGGAACCCACAGTTATAACTAAAGTGTGGAGCAGATACTAGGAGGACAGGGCATGGAACAGCACTGGGGCCAATGTGGAAACCCAGAGAATCTGAACTATGATAGAGGGGTGGATTCTGGATCAGTAGAAATGGAGCAGATATGATTGACTGCAGTAGGTCATCCAGGCAATAAGAACAAAGAATGAGAGAGGCAGAGGACCCAACACTGCTCTGCTACTGGACAATGACATCACTGATGGGTGCAGGAAACCAGACCAAGGATCATGGGAGAGAGCTGCATTTGGGAACAGCTTCTGGGAGCAGTTGGCTGTGTTGTGTGGAATAGCACTGGCAGGGGTGGTGGCCGATGAAGAATTAATACCATAGATGACTAAGAATAGAAGCTGAGAGAATGTAGTTAGGAATGATAAGATGCCTAGGCACGAAGAGGGTGATGAAGATGTAGGGGAAAATAGAGGGTAAAGCAGAGGGGGAGGGATCTGGCACTGTGTGCCTTGTGGGATTAGGAAATTGTCTCTTGGACATATGGCCCATTGAAGGGAAATGCAGAGAGCCAGGTCTCCACTGACTGAGCGTATGGTAAGTATCATTGCTGGTCCATGTTCATTTACAGTACTTGGAGAACCCATCTGAGTATCAGAAACCTTCACACACGAGGATATTGGCCATGGAGTTGTGTTGGGTGTCCTACTACTCCATAAAGGGGTTTTGCTCCTAGCACCCTGGACCAGCCTGAAGAAATGAACACAATAATTAACAATGGGCAGGGGAGAAGTGGCATGTTATATCCACCCACCCTGTTCTTGACACTATCTGAGGCAACTTCATGGGGGGTTTAAAGGAGTCAGGTTTGCAAGAGACAGATATGTACAGACGACAAGCTCTCCCTGGTGGCTTTACCATGCACCCCATGGCTGTTGCTGCTATGCTACTGCTTTAGGGCTGCAATGCAACCATGTCTGAAATTCCAGGTATGGGCACTATTAAGGCAGCTGGGGACCCCAAGCAGCCAGGGGACACTGGCGCCAGGTAGGACCTTATTTGGGTGATGATTTCTTCAGCCTGGCTGAGAACCTGCTGGCCGTGGGGCTCCCATTGGTCCAGTCAGCTGTGTTCCTATTTGGGAAAAGACCCAGCTTTGAAGATGGAAGTTTCTGATGCTAGGACCTGACACCCGTCAGCCCCATATAAACCCACAGATGCTATATTAATTATAAAACTATTGGCTGATGGCTAGGGCTTCTTATTAGCTAGATCTATCTTAATTATTAACCCATAACTACTAATCTATGCATTTCCATATGGCCTTATCTTACCAGAGAATACCTGGCACATCCTATCTTCCCAGTCTCTACATGGCTTCTCCTCACCACCTCTCTCTGCCTTCCTCTCCCAGCATTCTCCTTGTCTCCTAGCCCTGCTTATCTTGATGGGGGAAGTCCTTCTGTGTATATGTCTCTCTTATTGGTTAATGAATAAAATACTGTTGGCCAATAGGGAAGCAGGGTAGGCTGGACTAGGAGAGGAGGAGGATTCTGGGAAGCATTGTAGAGGGGCGGTTGCCATGTGATCCCAGGAAGAGCAGATGCATGCCGCTGTCATCCTCAATAAGATAAGTCCTTATAAAAATATATAGATAATAGTGAAGGTTGATAATTAAGACTGAGTTAGCAAATATGAAATCCTAGAAATTGGCCAGCAGCACTGTAACTAATATAAGACTCTGTGTGTTATTTGGGGGCCCTAACATGGAGGCAGAACTCAGGCGGCTGGCAGAAAGTTATTGTTACAATCCCCCATCATAGCTTCTTCATTGGACCTGCTGTGCTACTGAGGAACTTAGGGAGGGAATCTGGGGACTTACCCATGTTCTTCTGCACCCACCCTTTCCCCCTAACACCCAGAAACTCAATTAGTTCACAGAAATCCCATTCTTAAGATCCTTTGTTCTCATCTTCCTGGGGTTTCAGGAAACAGCCCCATGCTGTGTGTTTCCTGTTCTATCAGGCATGCAGTAGGGAGGAGAGCAGGATGGGCTGAGGAAGGACTTGACCTGTTTGTTGTTCTAATGCAGAAACCCAAGGTAAAGACCACTTGTAATTTCCATCGTGTAGACTTTGAGCAGCTTTGCTTTCCTTGCAAATGATGTTTTCAGCCGGGTTTTCCAACTGCGCTGAAGCAGAGTTTGTTAACATTTCCCATCTTCATTTTTTAAACTAAGGCTTTGTTTTCAAACAGAGACCAGGCACCTGAATCTATTAATAACTAAAACATATAGATGTTATCATGAGCACAATGTGAGCGAATCTGAAACAAATGACCCTAAAGACACAGGAGAACAGCCTGATAAGAATCAACCAAAAAGCTCAGAAGTGTCTCTCCCAATGAGAAGAAAATCTAACTAAGTGGTGATTAAAAAGCCACAGGCAGAGCAACCAGTCTCTAGCTGGAGGGTTAAGGCCCAGCAGGTTCTCTGCAATGTTTTTTAAATAAGAGACTCCTTAGCAAGTAAAGGAGGCCCTAGGAGATACACAGAATTAGGTGGGAGACACAATTTCCTTGTTTCTAACAAGGAAAGAGAAGGGTGGTCTTCTTTCAGCCACTCACATTGCTAGTTGTTTTCATTAAAACTGAGTTGACTTTAGTGTCTGCACAAATTTTCCATTTTTGATAAGAACCCCCTTTCCCTTCTCCAGCTCATGGAGGTGCAATGGAATGAATTCTTAGAAAGTGTCTGATTTTTTTTTTAATGATATTTTACCTTGAAATTCTGAAAAGGGTTTTTCTGTGATTTCCCTTTTCCTTTTGTTTGCTTCTCCCCTTCTCTCTGTCTTCTCCTACTTTCCCGTTCTTGTCTTCCTACTTTTACTTTTCTAACAGATTTATTTTGATTTTAGTTATGCACCTCTGTGTTTGTGTGTATGTGCCCATGTGCAGTATGGGCAGAAGTTAGAAGAGGGCATCAGAACCCCTGGAGCTAGGCAGTTGTGTGCTACCCAAGTTGGGTGTTGGGACGTGAATGCAGGTCCTCTGTAAGAGCAGTACATGCTCCTGGCAGCCCATCTATCAGTCTTCTTAGACCCTTAGACCCTTGCTTCATGTTTTTAAAAAGGCTCTTGGGATAAGCACAGCTTGGCAGGACCAGGAACTCATGAGCCTCCTGTTAAGCTTCAGGGTTTCCAAGTTCTCGTGTCTGTGTCAGGTTATTAAAGGAGGAGCTTAGAGGTGGCCAGGCCTCAGGGGAAATGGGAGAGAGGGCCGAAATGAAGTCCACAGTGACCTTTTATGTGTCCTTAAGACAACATTCCTTTTTTCAAAGTTCCTATGCCCTTCCCCCAGGTTTTCAGAGGGAGCTCCCTTGGCCAAACTAGGTAGACTGCTTTGGTCGATGCAGGCCACCAGTCCTTCCCTTGCTGTTCCCTTGCCAATCCCCAGAACCTTCTCCTCTATGGTTCTGGGTTCTCCTGCCTCACCCCTGCCTGGACACCCTTAGTGATGGAGTTTTGTGTGCTAGAACCACTTCATTTAACTTTTTCACTCTAAAAATGTTTGCTCTGGGTTTACATTTTCTAGGCACTATGAGCAGAATTGAGTTTAAAAACAACAACAAGCAAGCAAAACAAAACCACTCTTTTGTTCTATGCCAAAAGCCACTGGCAAAGCAATTTTCCTGTCAAAATCATGTGAGATTATAACTTCTTCCTATCTGTTTCTCCTGCTGAAGTACTTTATCATAATCATATTTTCACTTTTGACAAAAGAAAATAGGTTTAATTCTCACCACTGACAACTCCAGAGTGCCTTCCGAGGCTCTCGGGTTTGTCTGCCTGTGGCTGCTCAGCCTTGCAGCCTGCTTGGCTCTGGAGGGAGGCAACTTGTCTTCCATACCCCCCACTGCACTTTGAACTATGCTGTTTCTCTCTTTTCTAGACATTTTACTGAGAACTCACCTGGCTGAAGACGACCTTATTGATGGACATGGGGTTTGGGTCTAAAATCTGTTGCTCTCTCTAGTCTCTAATCAGATGCCAACAACAGCATAACAGACTGTCTTACCCAGTGACTCAGTAGGTTGCTGTGGACTCTGGATGCCTCTTTAGAATGTGAAGCAGAAAGAAAGCAACATCTTTTTCACAAGACGGATGGTGTCACACCCCATGCCAGCTGTCGGCAATACAGCCAGGATGGCAAGGGGGCTGGCTTGTTTCTCAGCTCTGACCACAGTGGTTAGGAACGAAATGCATCTCTAGGCAGTGTCGTTATTTTCTCTCTGCAGAATGCCGGTATTGGGCTCAATGGGAAAGACAGGGAAACTGGGCTGGTTCTTTACTTTTAGTCTCTGTTAGATGCTTGCAATTCACTTTTGTGAGATCACCTGAGGGCTTACTTCATCAATTGGGATGGGACGAATCCAGCAGGCAGAGGCTCTATCTCAGGGGATCCAGCTCCTCAGCCTACCCCCACTCCTCCTGGAATCTCCCTTCTAACTCCTAAGAACTAGCACACACCATATTTAGATTTTATTAATAGCCATGGAATTCAGGGTCTACTTCTTTTTCTAAACATTTTGTTTTGTTTTGTTTTTGTGGTTGATTTTATCTGCTGGCTTAGGCCGCTCATGTCAGTCATTTGCTCTGTCCCTAAGTATGTAGCCTTTAAAACCACCATGCATTTTACTAGCATATTGAATAAAAGATAGGAGATGGTGCTTGTTTTCCATCCTGTTGGGTGGCTTCTTTAAAACTGCTAATTTTCAGTCATATTTCTAGTTGGTTGTGTGATTTTCTCCTGTATTAAAAATTAATAAATCAGATAGTATATTGATTTACTGTTGAAGACATGGATACCCCAGAAAATACGATAATATTCAGTTTCTTGATCTCTGATGCAAAGTTGTTTTACACAGGGAGGATCCAAAGAAACAACCCATGTAGAATATCTGATTTTCAGGAACACCAGGCCCTGTCTTGTTCTTATTGACAAAGTAAACATCAATGACTTAGGAAGCATTCTACTGAGATGTGAGCTGACAGACTTACAAGGCCAAAAGAAGGGGAGTTGTTTTCAGCTAATCCAAAGGCTTTTAGAAAAGACTTATTTGGCTTATCATCTATCTATCTATCTATCTATCTATCTATCTATCTATCTATCTATTATCTGTCAATCATCTATCAATTATCTATCTATCATCTATCGATCAATCATCTATAGCATGTATACAAGTGTGCCTATGTGAATTTATGTGCATCATATACATGTGAATGACAGTTAGAGGGCATCAGATTCTCTAGAACTATAGTTATAGATGATTGCAAGACATATAGGTTGATATTTAGAACCAGACCATGATTTTTCATAAGAGCAATAAATGCTTTTAACCACTGTGTCCTTAATCCAGACATTGGCGGTGGATCTTAAATGTAGTAGGTTGAAAAGCACAGTCTGTATTGATGGCTATTTGAATTTTTTTAACATGAATTTTAGAGACAAATTGGAAGATGATTAGACATCTAGAGAAAGGTTGCTGTACTGCAGAGCTAAGAATAGAATTCCTAATCTTGGTGTTCTGCAAATACTACAAATTGCTCATGGGAACGGTGACATAGAAGCGTCCAGCAGTTGACCATGTAGCAGAAAAATAAATAGTTGTGACTTTAAGAACTTTATAGAGAAGTCAGGGTGAAACACTGAAGGTTACAAGTTTAAGTGTAGTGTAAATTCTAATTGGTCTTAATAACAAAAACCCCAAGTCAGATATAGGGGTAAAAGCTGAAAGATCAGAGAAGCAGAGCGGCCAGCCACTATAGTTCTTACCTCTACAAAATCTTAGACCACAAAGGGCTGAGCTCCTGTCTGTAGGAATCCTCAGACTCAAGGGGCTGAGCTGTCTCCTCCCACCTTATATTCCTCTCTCCACACCCTAGTGCTAGAATTAAAGGTGGGAACCACCACCGCCTGGTCTGTTTCACTTTTAGCAGGATTCAATATTGTGTAACCCAGAGTGGCCTTGAATTCCTGATCTTTCTGCTTCATCCTCCTAAATGCTAGGATTAAAGGTGTGTGCCACTACTGCCTGGCCTCTATGGTTAACTAGTGGCTAGCTCTACCCTCTGATTTCCAGGCAAGTTTGATTTGTCAGAAACAAACAGAAGAAAAGCACAACTGTGTTTGCAGACTTTCCTTTTGGGAAAGGAGTCACTAACTGTACCTTCGTGATGCTTGGGTTCTGTCTTAGTTACTTTTCCCTTTTTGTGATAAAACACCATGACCAAAGCAAGAGTTTAGATGGATTTGTAGTAGGAAACATTCATAGTCCATGGTAGCAGAGAGAAGGTTATGGCAAAAGGACGAGCCTGCTAAGAGCTCACATCTCAGCTGCAAACAGAGGTGGAGAGCACACTGGGAAGGGCACGAGTCTTTTGAAACCTCAAATCCCCCTCCCCCAGTGACCTCCTCCAACAATGTCACATCTCCTAATTCTTCCCAAGAAGTTCCACCAACTGAAAACCAAGTATTCACACATATGAGCTTATGGGGGACATTCTCATTCAAACCACCATAAGTCAGAATTGAGCTATGTTCATGTCTTTGCTGGAAATGGTTGTAGCAAAGCTTCAGCATATAGGAGTCAGCTGCTATGGTGATGGCTTGACCTCTTGACCTCAGGGCTCTACATACCCATGACACCTTGCACCTGCACTGAGACACTGCATATCTCGAGTGGCTGCCACAGGGCCAGGGCTCTGCTGTGATGGTGGCAACACCTTCATGGAGGTAGTGTCTCATTTATAGTCCTCAACCAGGAGTTTCATCTGCAGCCTCCACTGTGGTTAGTATAATGGAAGGATGGCAGTAAGGTTCCCTGTGTGGTCCTCTGAGGCACATCTGTGTCCTCCCTACCTTATTTTGTCTACCGACAAGATAGTCTCTGTCCTGATTTTTAAAATTCATCATTTTCATACACATACATTTCAGTTATATGTACAGCTCTTTAAATACTCAGTAAATAGAAATATTATTTCATGTGGTGCTATTTATATATGAAGGACATCATCCTTTAAGTACCCACCTTCTCCTTGTGTTAGTAGTTTTATGTGCTTAGTTTTGCTAACTCAGTGTGTACCCAGATTATTTTATTGGACATTCTATTGGTACTCTCTAGTGATTACTGAGGTGAACCATCTGACAGAAACTCTTGGCAAATAGCCTGTTTTATCCTTAATTTTTAATATTAATGTTTGTGTGTGTTTTAAAAATATTCTTTTAATACTTTATTTTCTGTTATATTTTGTTGTAAATATGTCTTCCAAGTCTGAGTCAGGCTTCTCATCCTTAAATGTCTTCTGACTCATAAAAGTTTAAAAATGATAAGGTTACTGAATTTATCTATAACTTTTCTCTGGCTTTGCATCACTTAGAAAGCTCTCTCTCTTGAAAACCTAATAGCCTCTGTAACACCTGCTGTAAGTTTTACAGGTTTGGCTCTCATACTAAAGTTGTATAGCAGTCAGTGTCACTAAAAATATTACAGAGGAAGGGGGTCATTTAGGGATCTTATCTGTGTCGTTAGGGGGACTATAAAGCAGTCTATAGTTATACTGAGTCCAAAGACACAGGGCAGCCACGGAGGGAAGGCATGAGGGGGGAAGGCAGCACAGGGAGGAGGTGAGAGTGTAACAAGAGATTCTGTGTTCAGGCTGGTCCTGGGGACCCTGAACCCCAAATAAACACCTGGATGCTACATTAATTATAAAACTTTTAGGTGGTGGCTTGGGTTTTTTATTGGCTAGTTCTTTCTTAATTATTAATTAATTTCTATTAATCTATGTATTTCCACATGGTCCAGACCTGCTACTCCTTTAGCTGGCTACATGGTGACTGTGTCTGCCTAGGTTTCCCAGAATCCTCCTCATCTCCTAGCCCTGCCTATACATCCTCTCAGGCCAATCAACCAATAAAAGAAACATATAAACAGAAGGACATCCCCTATCAGGAGGGAGTGAGAGGGAGAGAGGGAGGGAAGACAGGAGAGAGCTGGAAGGGGTGGAGGGAGAGGGGAAGGGAGGAAGAGACAGTTGAAAGCCCGCACTGTGAGGAACTACATATCATCTACTTTTTTCTCATTGGGTCAGCACTGGTTTTGCTGCTTAATCTCCAAGCCTCCAGCCTTGTTGATAAGGACGTCCTAAAGGAGATGTGACAGTCACCCCTCCACAGAGTTCCAGTGAGGATAGGGGAGGGGCCATTCTATGGAGCTTGTGGGGGTGTCTCTGCTGTTGCCCTTGCCTGTAAGGAGGGTCAGCAATTGCAGAGAGGGGCAAAGACCATAGATGGGTGTGACTCATGGTGTCCTCCACTGCAGTGATAGGGCCCCACTGATACTGCATGGGAATCAAGATTCACTAGACTCAGGTTAAGTGAAGTTTAATTCGGGAGATTGCACTTACTCAAAAGGTGGGTGATCGCGGCAGGTTCCAGCTCCAAGGGTCCTCCCAGGCTGCTCCCTGTGACCCGGTCAGCCACAAGAGAGAGCAAGCCTGTCCCTGACCCCAGACAATGGTGTCAGAAGTGGGATGACTCCATGCCCCAAGGTTCCCAGAGAAAGAGGTAAACCTGCAGCCACAGCCTGCCCTGTCGGGCCGCTGAGAGGCATCAGAACAGCTTCCATATGCTCACACCATCCAGGCGCTTCTGGAGTTTAGACTCGACATTCCCAAGATGATAAAGACAGATCCAGATAAAGAAAAACCTCTAAAGGTTTACACTGCATTTAAAAATATATGTAGGCTTATGAGAAAAGGAAGCAGAGGCAGGCGGATTTCCACAGAGAAACCCTGTCTTGGGAAAAAAAGAAACAAAAGAAAGTAAAAATAAAGTAATAAAAAAGCCACATAAAGATGGAAAATACACAGAGACTCTGGATACTATATGCCATATTGTTGTGTTTAAATTGTTTGATTGCCGAGGAAAGACTTACTGCTACTAAAATACATTTGATTATAAATGCTGCTGAATTAATCCAACTTATACATTTAAAAAATGCTCTAATTCAGAATTTAAGTTTAAGGACAGACTACTTAGAAATAAAGGTTTTGCTTGTATTTCCACAGAAAATAAAAAGCTATGGATTCCTTCCAGACTAATATGGTTTGATCAAGCAAGACCCTCTAAAGCTGAGATGATACAGCCTTACAGAGTACAAAAACAAGGACTTGGTCAGGTTTCTATGTTTTATCTTGATCCCTATGCTATATGAACATCGCCCCCAATCAGCAGGAAACAGTTTAGAAAAAACGATGCCAATATCTCCAAATATTGTTTATAAATGTTTGTTTTCATTTATATGGGATTGGTTATAAATGATAATAAGCATAGTCAATTTTTTTAAAGAAAAAAGGGAAATAGGATAAAATAGGATATAAGAATAAATACTTTACATTGGTATAGATTTTCATTTATTGATACAACTTTAAGGTCAATTTTGTGATATGCATATGTCTCCTCTTGTTTAGGTATTGTGTTTATACAGATCTTTCACCTATGATAGTCAGAACTTATAATTAGGTTAGTTAGGTTTTCTAGATATACAGAGATGTATTTGAGATGGATAGGTATTCTTCAAACCTTTCAAAGACCTACAGAAATATGGCATTTAAATGGTTTAGGGTTTTTCTTGGCAGTGAGACACAACTGCTCCTGGCACACCAATTATGTCAGAAAGGAGGATGGGAATCGAAGAAACTCGTTATGGAGTTTGCTTTCAACATGGCAGGATTAACCATTTGGGCAAGAAACTGCTCTTGCCTGGACTGTTTGTTGCTGAATAAACTAGACATGCAGGACCCACAAAAAAATGACTACTAAACTTACAAGACAGTACTAACGGGTTCCTGTTGAAATGGAGAAGTGTGCCAGACACACTATGGCCTATAGGCTGAAGATGGATGCCCCAACGTTACAGAGGAACTTAGGGTGACTGTCCAGGCAGTGAGATATCTCTGTAAATTCTAGAGTTTATATATTATCCTTCTGTGGTCTTTGATAGAGTTAAAGACAGATAGTTATGGTTATAGTTTTCTTCAGTTATTATAAAAGATAAGTGAACCTTTTTATTTAGACAGAAAAGAGATGATGGGGAATGTACTACTGTGTATGTTTACCTTATTGACTGTTAAATAAAATACTGTTTGGCCAATGAGACAGCAAGTTAGATGGGACTGGAAGTCAAAGAGGATTCTGGGAAATGTAGTAGAGAAGTGATGATCCATGCAGGAAGTGAGGAAGGGCCTCTTTTTCTGTTCGCCTCCTCCAGCGGTACAATGTGATCCACCAACAAGGAGGGACACCAATAAGGCGTCCGATAAGATAAGTCTTATAAAATATATAGGTTTATGATAGTTAAGACTGAGCTAACAGATGAGAATCCTAGTCATTGGACAAGCAGCATTGAACCTAATACAAGTCTTTCTGTGTATTCATTTGGGCCTAACCGGGCGGGTGGCTGGCGTAAAGCGCACATGTGGCGGTGGGGCTCGGTGGCTTTTAGCAGAAAGATTTATCATAACACCAGACCAAATCCCACCCGCTCACATAGGCACCTGTGACCAAGCCCCAAATGGGTGTGGTCAGTGCCATAGGTGTCTCTGGTAGATCTCTCACTACACACTGATTTTCTTTTCTCTACAGTCCTTGGTGTCCAGACTCAACTACCAGGAATCTATAAAGAAGGAATTCTGGGAACTACTTTGGCTTAGCCAAGTCTGGCTTCATAAAACCATCCATGATATTTATCCTGTATATTTAAATGCTATTTAAACCATTTTCCAGATACCGGAATGTTTCATTTTATGCCCAACTCATCTACAAGCTCATTTTTCTCTAACATTAACATTCACCTGGGACTGGAAAGATGACTCCAAGAATGAGTTTCCAGTACTCATCATAGAGTCTCCCAGCTGAAATGGATCTGATGCTCTCTTCTGGCCTCCTAGGGAAGTCTCCCTCCCTCCCTCTCTTTCTCTCCCTCCACACACACACAGATTTGTTTTTCTTTTTTCTTTTTGGTTTTTCAAGACAAGTTTTCTCTGTGTCGCTTTGGAGCCTGTCCTGGAACTAGCTCTTGTACACCAAGCTGGCCTTGAACTCAAAGATCTGCCTGTCTCTGCCTCCCAAGTGCTGGGATTAAAGGCGTGTACCACCACCTCCATGTTCTCACACATACAATCTAAGAGAAAAAAAAAATCTCACTATATTTTTGTCATTCTGTATGTTTTGTAGTGGCGTCTTGCCTTGCCAGTGAACTTGCAGTAGTGGCCACACACTTTGGGCATGGTTTCAGGTGCAGATGTGACCCATTAAGGTAGTGGGGGAGCTGGCTCACGCTTTCTTGGGCTGGTGAACATCAGAAGGGAAAGACTGCATCTTCTGGAGCAGAAAGGACGAGGTGGTTATTTACTCTTATCTGTGTAAATTCTTCCCTCATAAATACCTATTTATCATTTATCTTGGGTTTGGTGAACTCTTTTAAATTACCCCCCCCTTCATGTTTATTTTGGTTTATCTAATACTCTAATACTTGTTGATTTCTGTGATTTTGAATCTTTTCTATCTTCTTAAGATGTGTTTTTTTAAACATGTTTATGTATGTGTATGTATGTCTATACATGGATATGTGCACCCGAATGTAGGGCTCTTGGAGGTCAGAAGAGGACAACAGGTACCCTGGACCAGGAATTAAAGGTGGGTGGCTGTGAGCCACTGACATGGGACACACTCTTAACCCCTGAGCCATCTCTCCATCACCATCTGTGCTACCTTTAATATTACTTCAGAAATGCAGCACTTTAGTAACAGCTGCTGACTATTGATTTTCCAAATATGTACCAGAATTTCAGTATGTAGAACAAATTGTTTCTAAGATTTTTTTGTTTTGCCTTATAGGGGCACACATAATGAAAAGTAACAAAAACCACGTTTTCTATAAATTTTACAAGTTTTTATCCTAATGTATACTTTTATGAACTTTAATAAACAATTTGGAAATAATTTACAGTAAAGTCTATGTTTACAGGCTCACAGCAACCCCTGGTTTCTGGAGATTGGAAATATTTTACTAATGCCACATTATTGCCTGCTGGAAATACGTGTTTATAGAAAGCTGTATTTTGCTTCAAATTTGGGCCTGATAAATTGTCCGTGGTTCACTCAGTACACCCTTTTAAGTGTTAAGCGTCACTTTGAAAACATGGCATGCTGACCCTCTTTGTATCTAGAGATGCAATTAAAAATAATGGCCTAAATATTCAAGTCGTGGAGAAAGTTGGCAGTGCTCTCCATTTGACCTCTTCTGTGGCTTGCAGGAGTGCAGTTAGTTGTTAAATTGATGGCGTGTTTAAGATCTGAAGGCGTGTCATTTTCCCCCTGACAATGACTAGATAAAGAAGGAAAGTTTCATGAAGAGAGATTTCCAACTGAGCTGCTGTCCCCCAATCAATAACCCCAGTACCCCAATCTCCCTCAATGTAAATATGCTTGAAGTCCATCTCCAGGGACTGGGCCAAGATTGGCTTTGCATAAGCAGAGGTTTTTTTTTTTGTTGTTGTTGTTGTTGTTTTTGAGTAGGCAGTCCATGAAGAAAAAAATGCTCTGCAGTTCTCCACAGTGCCTCTAGGGGTTGAAAATGGGGTTTTGTAGATACGATTTAGTCAACATGTTAGAAGACAGGACTTGAATGTTGCCCTGTAAGGACACCATGCAGTGTGTGTGTGTGTAATTTTTTTTATTAGTCCAAATTAGGAACAAGCTTGCTTCACATGTCAATCCCTTCTCTCTCTCCCTCCCCTTCCCCCCCAACCCTTCCCCCACAGCATGCACCTGCTCCCTACCCCATCCACCCTCCACTCCCTAGGCAGGGTAGGGCCCTTGACAGGGGCTCCCCAAAGTCCACCACATCATCCTGGGCAGGGCCTAGGCCCTCCCCCATGTGTCCAGGCCAAGAGTGCATCCCTTCACGTGAGATGGACTCTCAGAGTCCCTTCTTATACCAGGGAAAAATACTAATCTACCAGGGGCCCCCTAGAGTGTGGAGGCCTCCTATTTGACATCCATGTTCAGGGGTCTGGATCAGTTCTGTGCTGGCTGATCCAGATAGCATGCATGTTTAAGAGGGATTATGATAACACCCTGATATGGCTGTTGCTCGTTGTGAACGTGAATTGAAATGCCATGCTGTACTTTGTAAGTATGCAAAATTACCCATCTCAGAAGAAAAGAAAAGAGAGCCAAGAATGTCTGGTCACGCCTTAATCCCAGCACTTGACAGTAGAGACAGCAGGGTCAGGAAGGAGCTCAAGGGCATCCTCAGCTCTAGTGAAACGAGAGAAGAAAAGCTGCCCAAGGGTTCAGTTACTCTGGAACCCTGCAACATTCTGATTAAACATCTTCCATCACTCAACCGTCTAAAAGTTTCTCATCATTTGTTTAATGTAAGCCATCTTATGTTCTCATAGCTTGTCTCTTTTTACAGTTTGATGTGACTTGTGTTGGATTATTTGAATAAGGGCTAACTCCATGTAACTCCAAAAATTAGCACAACAGTTGCTTAATAAAGACAATGAATTGATAAAAAATGAGTAAATAACTAGTGTTGTTAACTGAGAAGTAGTTTATGGTATTTAATTGCAGCAGCACAGAACTTCACCTCATGGCAGGTGAAAACTCAGGGTCAAGGAATGCCTTGTGGGGCGGCTTCCAGAATCCTTGGGCTACATAGCTCAGATTGGCTTAGAACTCTCTGTGTAGCCAGTATGGCTTTGGATGTGCAGTAATCCTCCTGACTCGCCTCCCCATGCTAGGATTAGAGGCTCGAGCCACAGTGACTGGCAACCTGAGCTTTTGAAAAGCATTGTTTTCTTTTCTTCCCCCCCTTCCTGTCCCCTCCCTTCATGCCTCCATTTTAATTTTGAGTGGTCTGAAATTTGATCCCATGGTCAACAAGCCATTTTCCTAACCCCATCATTGTTTGCTATTTGAAGAAATAAAAAAAAAAAAATACAGATATACAGAGTCCTGGCAAGTTCTTTAGTATCCTCTCCTCTCTCTTGTCAGACTTTACTAACAGCAAAGGACACACTGCTGTGTCTTGGTTTCATTCTCCCACTTAGTTCCCAGATACACACCTACATCAGAGGAGGCAAAAGCTTTGCTAAAACTGCCTTCCACGCAGCAAGGCAGGAGCCCTGTCCTCTAAAAGGTGATGTGTTTTCTTCTGTACTTCAAGTGCCCATGCAGCCTCCTCAAAGCCATGCACATTCTCACAAGCTCTTCCTGGCATTTGTGTCTCCCTGATACTGATGCTTGCCTCAGGGCCTCCCAATCTCTCATCTCATGCTCAAGTGCCGATGTGTACTTTGTGTAGTGACCTGTTCAGTTTAACAGTTTAAAAGCAACAGAGTCTGCACAGTTGCTGTCTTGCTTTTCAGTAAACATGAAGAGAGATTCATGTTGGGGCAGGCCTTGGAAGTTCATTAGTCTGTTGCTGAAATATATCTATTTATGTAATTCCTTTAAAATAGTCCTGTATGTAGCCCAGGCTGGCCTAAAACTTGTGAGTTCCCTGATTCAGCTGTCAGAGTAACTGGGATAACAAATGTGATACCCACGCCTGGCCTCAGGCTGATACCTAAATTTCTTCTGAGGACTTTATTTATAGCCATGGAGATGTATGAATTATAGCAAATTATTTTAGATCCGTTTTTGTCCATAGGAAGAAAATCAGAGAAGTGCAAAAGCCTGTTTTGTTTGTCAAAAACTAGAGAGCCACAGGTATTATTCAAGATTAAACTTTATAACTTTAGGCGAACTTTGAAAAAAAAGTCAGTGTTCATCATGTGTGCATGGACATTAGATGAGCTAATGATTGTTCCGTCTGCATTTGCAGGATCATTTGACAAGACTATCCAGTGGTTTACTACAGTTTACTACAGGAGTTCAATACAGTTTTCTTTGACTCTGGATTTTGTCACCGAAGATGAGGGTGCAGATAGAATGGAAGGGAATGATAGGACTGATCTAATTAATTTAATTTAGAATTATAGCAGCCTCTTTGAAGAGTTGGTGCAATGCTGGTCTTTTGTCTGTATCTTGATGCTGAGATGCCCTGCAGCAAATGAATAAGAGCAATAGATATTTCAGACTCATCTGCACTTCCATCTGATGGAATGGGGAGATTTAATTAAAGCGGGACTTTATTCAAAACGACGGACTATTGTAGCAGGCGCAATTAAGCTGCTTTCCCAGGGTGCATAGGCCAGGCATCCCTCTCTTTTATTGTGGTTTACCTTCAATATTCCTGATTGCATATTCATAACAAACTATGAATTTTCTACTTCTCTACCAGGTGTTATTCACTAACATCAGTGAAGACGTTTCTAATGATATTCTGCTTTAGAAACTTCCAGGACCTTTTCTTCCCTAATCATTCTCGTTTTTTAATCAAGTAGTAGATAAGAAATCACTTTTTTTTTTTTTTGCCAAAAAAGTGTGTGTGACAAAGTTAAATGATGCATTGTGCTTATTTTTCTTTCATCAAGATAAAAATAAAAAAAACTATGAATGCAACTAATTAGTCCTATTACTTTCACAAGGACTAGTTACTAAAAACAAATAAAATTCCTGGGGATGTATACATCAATTTGAGTTGTTTGAAGGTGTGGAGTACAATTGTAAAGGGAAATATTAGATAACAATGCAACTAGGTCAAATATAATGTCTTTTAATTGAAGTGATCTTGTCAACACATATGTATGAAATGACTTTCTGTGGTGTATGAAGTGCCATCTGGCTGATTGTCTGGGGTCGGGAGTGGGTTGCACCCCAGATCTTTCAAGGCAAACTGTTGGTTGTTTATTGCTTTCTTCTCTATTCCTGAGTCCTCCCCCTGCAAGCCATCTTCATGGCAATTTGCACTTCAAGTACTCAGGGGGTTTAATTATTTAATTTGGGGTAAAAGAAGTTTAAAAAGACAACATAAGATACTCATAGTCTCCCCAACTGTTCACCACATACTGTTACTGTTTTGACTCCTTCATAATCAATACAATGATGCCATTCCCAGTGAGCCTGGCTGTTTTAAACTTTGTAAATTTTGCCCTTCTTTTTGGCTAGGAATATTTCTTAGGAAACTATAATTATAAATGTTTGAAATGCACATTAATGAGTACATAGTAATTGATCTTGTTATTTTAAAACTGACTTAGCATTTGGTTTTAGACATGCTCTGTTGGCTGTATTATGACAATTATTTCTCCAAAATATACATTTTTATTGTGGAATGACTTTTAGTGAGTGTGTGTATGTGAGTGTTCAATGTAAAGAAAAAATGGAGGAGAACATTAGAATTTTTTTCCTTCCTCAGATAGATCCTGTCTTATTGAATCTAACCTTTAAGTAAGGAGGTCCCACCCATGGACATGTCAGATGTACAGAGACTGCAGTTTATCATCGTTTGGCCACTACAGTGATGTTGATTAATCAACAAGACATCAGCAGGACGGATGCAATTTAAACTGTACCTCCATGGCAAGGCAGCAGTCCAAGATGTCTGTCTTTGGGAGCTTGGGTACTGTGTGTTTCCAAGGTTTCCACTCCCACGCCATGTAGGCCCAAGGGAGAGGCTTCCAAGGAAACAAAGTTACAAGGGTGTCTTGTAACAATAAAAATAATTAAGGCCATAGGCATCTGGTTGCCAAGGGCATAGGCATGAGAAAGAGTGTCTGGAACCTTCCATCAGCTTGTTCTTTTCTCCACAGTCCCAGAGTGAGCCCAGTGATCAGAACAGAGCACAAGCTCCCAGAGCTTGTAGAATCATGAAAAGTAACACAGTTTTGTTTTAAGTTTTAAATTTCTTGTCATATGTAGCAATCTTGTAAAAACAAAATGTTTATTTCAGGTGGCAGGGAAGATTTTCATTATCACGCAGAAGCAAAAATGTACACTGCATTGGCTCTACAAAAGTATGTGAAAACTGACATTAAAATGGGAACTTGAAACCCTCTTCATACCCTTTCCCTTCACCAAGATATATGGTTGTAATGAAATCATTTAGTAGAACTCAAGTCATTCTTTATATTATAAAGTTGATCTGTGTTAAGTGAAGTGCTATGCAAAGGTTTACATTAACTGCTCAGAATGGCCATGCCAGACTGTGACTGGGGTCCATTAATGAACCATGAGCTTTTGTGATCTTAAAAAACGAACAAACAAAAAGAAAACCAACAACAACAACAAAAAAAACTTCTGCTCTTAGAAATTGTAATTGTGTTGAAGGATTTCTCAAATGGTGGAGGAGTCCTGAAGGTTTGGCTAACCCTGAGGTGGGAAGCATTCAGCTGTGTGAACGTGTCACTATGGTACATCCCTACCAGAGCTGTCACATAATTAAGTTGTAAACTTACGTCATGTAAAGGCCACACACGCTAAATTGACAAAAGCAAATGCTATGTGTATTTACGGTTTTGCTCGCTGAACACTGACATCCTCTAGGGCCATGAAGAAATAGTGTAAGTTACAATTAGTACTTCCATTGTTTGGAACAAGATCTTATAGTGTTTTATTATTCTAAAAGAAATATTGTAGAGTTTAAAAACATGTCTCTATTTCTTGGGATAACCCACTTAGCTATTTTTATCCTGTTCATGAATAAGATTGATTACCCTAATTTGTATCTGTTGTTTTCCTCTGAACAGTTTTCTCTATTCTGACATTTTTTCTTGTGTAGTTTCTTGAACAGCAGAACTATTCTAGTAAGCAGGTCTTTATAGATCTTTGAAAGGTTGTAGCTGATCAATTCTTTGAATTTTAGTTTGTTAAGTTACATAATAGAAGCAAACTGTTTGCTTTGAAATATGTCACTCGATAGTCTTGGAACCTGGGTACTAAAAGGAAGCAGACATATTGCGTTAGGTGCTGCCGGGATAGTTACCCAAAAAGGTTCTTGTTAAACTAAGAGGTGGTTCAGATCCTCAGCCATGTAAAAGTTAGATGTGGTGGCATGTGTTCCTGGGCTGTCTAGTTCTATATCAACTTGATAGAAACTGGAGTCATCTGGGAGGAAGGAACCTCAACGGAGACAATGCCTCCACAGGATCAGTCCATGATTAGGCCATGAGGATCATGGCAGCAAGCAGTATTCATTCATGGCCTCTGCTTCAGTTCCTGCTTCCAGGCTCCTGGCTTGATTTCTTATTTTTAAATATAACATTTCTAGTGGCTATCTTGGAGTTCCACATAATGCACCCCAGTCACCCTTACTTCCAAGTTCATCCAGATCCATACAGACAGACAGACAGACACAGACACAGACACAGACACAGACACAGACACAGACACAAACACAGACAGACAGACAGACAGACAGACAGACAGACAGACAGACAGACACACACACACACACACACACACACACACACACACACACACACACACAGAGATTCTTGTTACAATGTTGCAGTTTTTTTAGACTATTGGCCAGTGTGCTGGTATATAGTAATCAGTTGGCTCCAGCAGACTGATGACCTAGAAGTTCATCAGGAGGCCACTGATTTGTGTATTTATAACATGACAATTGTCTCAGAGTTGTTTAATATCCCAAAGACACAAACTTACACTCAGTGGTTTTTTTCTATTAGATTCAAAATCTTAGGTACATATCTTCATATCTAGGAAGAATATGTGAAGCATCATGAAATTCTCAAAGCAGATTATTAGAATAGTTGACCTTCTACTCAAAGCAGATGTCAAACCCTCCATTTAGAATGACTTTATTCTAATAATTAGGAAAAACTGGAAAGCTTTGGGGGATTGAAGGATAATTACCCCTTTAGGCTCACATGTTCAAATGCTAGGTCACCGGGTAGTAGAATTGGTTGGGAAGGATTAGGAGGGTATGGTCTTGTTGGGAGAGGTGTGTCACTCCATTTCTAAGGAGTTCCCCCTGCTTCCTGCTTGTACTGGGTTGTGAGCGCTCAGCTGTTCCTGCCACCACCTTCACTCAGTGACCCTGGACTCCAACTCTCCAGAACCACAGCCCAATTAAGCCCTTCTCTTTTAAGTTCATCCCATGCTTTATTACAAGAGAAAAAATAACTAAGGCAAAAGTCAAACAAGCTGAAATCTATAAATAGAGAAAACCTTTACATTTAAGTGCCTTTGAAATTGTCACAATTGTCATTGCTTGAGCATTATTCATGAAATTAGTGAAAAAGATTGGGAGTGGCAGAGATAAGTCGATCTACAGCATGATTGCATTACTTACTTTTTTTTCTCTTCAGCTCAAATTAGGGTGGAGACAAAAAAGTCTGGGTGTGATCTCAGAGATTTTGTTACACTGAAAGTATTTTGTCACTAATTTATGGCTCAAATATCATCGCAAACGAAGCCTCATCTGTATCATAAGTGACCTCATCTCTTGATGTCCTCTTGCTCTACTGCAAATGACAACGCTAGATGTTCATTCTTTAACTTCTTCCTTGGAGACACTCAAGCTTCAGGACAGACCCAAGTCCTGCATTGGATATAGTAGCACCTGTAAGGCACATACCCCAGAAACATGACTCTTGCCTGTAATCAGTGTCTGGTCACACTCATTTATTCAGTGTGACTGCTTTCCTAGACTGTAGTGTTTAGGCAGAGACAGTGCTGCCTGCTGTTGGTGGCTTGAATCCTACTGGAGTGATGCTGACAGGTTCTCAGTCAAGCAGGTTGGTCCCTGAACACTTCTGTTTCCCCTTGATGCTCTTGTTCTTACAGAGAACTTGAAGAGAATTTGGGCGGAGTTTTTGTTTTGAGATGTCTGGGCACAAATCTTTGGTGAGAGACGGAGACACTTCAGTATCCCACCACTTCATGTTCCTCTAAGATATTCAAAACCAGGAGAAACTGACCACCATAGCCTCGATTAACTGTGACCAAGACATCAGAAAGCAACAGAATGAGCAGCACCCTCATTTAGAATAACACCTTCAAGTTCTTTGCATGATAGTTATCCATCAAGCACCTGATTAGAAGAAAGCCACAGCCTGTTTGTACACTCCTCACTCACCATGTGGAGACTCTTAGGGACAGGGATCAAATTGTCCCTCGCCAACCGTCTCGCCAGCAAAAACGACACGGGGACACTCCTCAGGATCCTTCTGCAGTAAAGCTTTAATGCTACTTGAGAGGGAGAGCATCAGCTTACAGAGCAGAGACTCTGAACTCCCAAAAACCCATCCCTTATATGGGCTGGCAACCGCTGCCTCGGAAGTGTCACCTCCTAACTGGCTGAAGCTCATCGGACCATGCAGGTAAGGCCATGGTTTGGTAAGAGATAATCTGAAAACTTGCTGTGCTCATTTGTTCTTTCTACAATTTTTTCTTTGAAGCTACACTTTTAATTAACCAGGAGGATTAGTTAACAACAAAGCAAAAGGGATGCAGGTAGATGCTAAATAGTATTCAGAAAATTCAAATGCATTATTTTAAAAGTATTAAAAATATCAAACCAATGTTATATAGTATATGCAGCCACTACTCTTGTTGTCTTGAGGACACAATGCCCCCAGCAGGGATTGCTACTGGAAGTGTATTTGTAGATGTGAAGCAGATGGCTTGGAGCTTACTCTTCTCTTGTGTGTAACATGGTTTATGTCAAAATCCAAACTACACAATTTTTAACATTTAACGAAGAAAATATTCCACAATTACTGAAATGTTTTATTAAAAAACAGTTTCATTAGGAAGATCGGATATTTCTGGGTCTTAAGCAATGCAAGAAGGCTTTTGTTGTTAACACACTAGTAGTTTATGTGAGAAAACTTATTTATGTGTAGCAATGGATATTTTGACAGAAGGTAGCATGATGTTTTGGGGATGGACAAAATCATCTCACACTAATGTCTGTATTTAGTAGAGACCTTTCCAACAATAATGTCCATAATAAGTACTATGTGAATGAAACCTGAAGCTTTAGAGAGATTTTCATGTAAAACAGCAGCTTCTTTGTGGGGAAGTTGCAATATCTTTCTGTTCATTTACATGTCCTTGACATCGTAAATCTTTGTGCCCAAGCTAGACAAACTACAGACTCACAGAAGTCTTTCCCTTGCTTGGTAACGATTCTAACTACACTGTGTGCACAGTGAGGGTCAGGGGGATTGTCCGCTGAGGAGTGTGCACAGCTGGCAGAGTCCTGTCTTAAAAGGTTACTATTAACTGTAAAATTGACCATTAAAAATCAAGGCCTATGTCAAGAATAATGCCTTTAAAGCTCTTCACACGGCACTGTAACACTTAATGCCTGATTAGAAGAAAGTGTAGCCCATCTCTACACTACAGATATGGATTCTTTTTAAGGAACAGACATCTTTCTTCTCGAGATGTTCCTGGAGTCAGGTGAGCATTTTTTTCCCATCCGTATTTGGCAGTGCAAGGAGGCTTGCTTGTTACGCACAGTTATTTCTACAGACAGGAAACTACTGCCATTGTTTGCCATATGACTGCAGTCCTGGATTCAGAAAAGGTCAGTGCAGACAGACATAAAGACAACTATGATGAAGTAACGGTGCCTTCTGATCATAATCACGACTCTTGCTGTCCGAACTCAGCAGTGATATCCCACCCTGGACAATACTGCTTCCTATGCAGAAGGTGTCAACCGGCCAAGACAGCCACCATATAATCCCAGCACTCAAGACAGTCTGATTGAAGAGAATGATCCTGCCTCAAACCCTGCCCACAAATAATAATAACAACCTAACAAATTAGTCCTCTGACTTGTTGAATTGTTGTAAACCTCCAGGAGAGTTAATTAGCCATAGTTCTGCCATGTGAGTTGTGAATCTCCTGAAATGGTGGGGTCTCACTCATATGAGACCCCTCCTCTTTTTTTTTTTTTTGGTTTTTCGAGACAGGGTTTCTCTGTGTAGCTTTGGAGCCTATCCTGGCACTGGCTCTGGAGACCAGGCTGGCCTTGAACTCACAGAGATCCACCTGCCTCTGCCTCCCGAGTGCTGGGATTGAAGGCGTGTGCCACCAATGCCCGACTGAGACCCCTCTTAATGCCCAGCTTTCTCTGGAGATCCCAGTCCTCACTGCCCTCATGCCTTTGGCTCCAGGTTCCTGCCTGGGGAGCTGGAGTTGAGGCTTGAGATGTCATCATCCTAATCCCTAGTCTTTGCTTTATCTTCACTGTTATCTCATTCTTGATTCTTGACCCTTCCTCTCTACTCTCCTTGGCACATCATAGGTGTTCGCTCTGAACTGAAACACTCCCTCCTGGAGGAAGAAGGGAATGCATATGAATAAAACTGCAAATCTCCAGAAGTTCATGAAGCTACAGATTCACGGGGCCCTCCCCCAGAGCACACTGAGGAAGTAATTGTGGGAAGAGGAGAGTCTCACAGGGTGCTCCAGCCTGCAAAGTGGACAGGGTGCTCCAGCCCACAAGGTGGACAGGGTGCTCCAGCCCACAAGGTAGACAGGGTGCTCCAGCCCACAAGGTGGACAGGGTGCTCCAGCCCACAAGGTGGACAGGGTGCTCCAGCCCACAAGGTGGACAGGGTGCTCCAGCCCACAAAGTAGACAGGGTGCTTTATCCTACAAGGTGGACAGGGTGCTCCAGAGTGAGCAGGGTGCTCCAGAGTGAATAGGGTGCTCCAGCCTGCAGAGTGGACAGAGTGCTCCAGAGTGGACTGGGTGCTCCAGAGTGGACAGGGTGCTCCAGCCCACAAGGTGGACTGGGTGCTCCAGAGTGGAAGGGTGCTCCAGCATGCAGAGTGGACAGAGTAGCCCAGGGTGGCCAAATTTACAAGTTGGCACCACTTTGGCCACCCAGTTGCCTGAGTCACACATGCTTCCTGTAAGAAACCCAAACAAGCTCATTGGCTATCCAAGCTTTGTCACAGGTGCCATGTTTGGGGTGAACACATGTCCCTCAACATTTCTGTTTCTGCCATTGCTAGAAGAACCTCTCAGAGTCCACTTCTAAGTAAGTTAGTACCTCACTCATAAGCCTTGTAGTAAAAGTTCTCATGTTTTTGCTTAGGTAAATATAACCTTGGAAGAAATAAAATTCTGTAATGAATAAAATATGAACCTATTTGATTTCTGTAGTGTGACTTGGGAAAATGTTGGGTGGGTCACAGTAACAAAGGTATTTATTACATTAAACCTATCTGCGTGTGGGGGAGAGATGGTGATTTTCCTTTTTAGTTCTTTAAGGAAGTGCAGTCACCATTTCAGTAAGATTGGAGCATGTTGTTTAATTTTATACTTGGCAGGAAAGACTGGATCTCAGTCTGGTTATCTGATATAAGCTATTGCAATATCCATTAAAAAGTCATTTTGCTAATGACAAGAAACTCGAAAACGCTACTTCGTTTACAAATGATGAAATGCTTGTGATTATCTCATTAGCTAGGACTCCAAGCAGTTTTCATTTTGTGTTCTTAAAAAACAAAAACAAAACAAAATAACAAAACTGCTGCTAATTTAAGACCAGTCTTTCCTGGACATCTGTGATTTCTACAAAAGGAATGCTTTTATTGTCTTAATGGTGGTAATTGATTAATCTATTTCAGGTGCTCAATTCAGACTTGATTTTTACAATGGAATTGATGAAAATTAACATTGTAATTTAAACATAAAAATGTAACTGGAATCAATACTAATTTACAGCATACTGTTTCATTAGACTTTTTAGTAATAATAACAAAAAGCAAAAATGTGTCCATTAGTGCTCTTAATTAATGTCATGACTTCAGTTTTATGTCTGATTGACAAAGAGGTAACAAAGTGAAATGGTCTTTACTTTCCTCCTATCTACTTTAAAACCATGGATATTTGATACTGAGAGTTTGGTGAGGGGTTGGAAAATGTGGTGGTCTTGGGTTTTGTGCCATGGTGCTGTGGAATGGCAGCGTTGAACTTCCATTTAAATTCCAAAAATTTACATTTTAATTTCACTTGTTGATCTATTTCCCTGTATGTCTAGAGACGTAACAAAGTGTAAAACTTTGCTGCTCTAAATACCACATAATTATCACCTCCACCAATGTCCCTGAAAGAAAAAAGAACGGCATTCGATTTGGACTGCTATTTATTTTGTCTTCCAGTTGTTGCACACAACAGTGAAAATCATACTATAGTTATGAAGGCATTTTTATACAAATCTAAGTTTTACATCAATTCTAAGTTACATTTATAAAAGTAGACCCTGGGTCTTAAAATTATATATGTGAGTATTTAATGTTATAATTACATGGTATTCAGGAGGCATTTATTGCATCACATTTCCATTGTGTTACTTTTGTTAAATGCTAACAGGAAACTGCACACAGAAAAATACACAGTGGCAGCTTAGGAGGAGAGTGGAGCTGAGTGTGTGCATTGGCAAGGGATTCTGTATTATTTTCCAGGTGTCAGCACAAAATAACAAGTGTGTACTCTGCATTCAAAACTCTGGGTTTCTAAAACTTAATTTTCAGACAACCACATAATGGTTCATTTAGAAATGAAAACCACTGGGAGAAGACTGCCCATTGCTCAAGTCAACCAAAGAAACTCTTTTCTAAAGAACAACTTAAGGAGCCAGGGAAGAAGGAGTGTAGGAACAAAGAAGGCTTGGCTTGCTGTCATAGGGTGCTGGCTGTGTTGGTGTGGAATCCCAAAAGTGTCTCTGTTCACTTCCAAACACCAGTGGTTCTGAAGACCAGTAAGTTTCCAGCCCGTTCCAGCATAGTAACTCAGGATAAAGGATGCTCATAAGTCTGGACACTGCTGGAGAGGAGTCAAGACAGCTGAGCACACAGGGGTGCTGGTGGTGATTGTGTTCATAGTGATTGTGGTGAAGGCAGTGGCCTCTGTAGGGCTCCATCCTTGACAAGCCCAGTATGGCCTCAGCTGGCTGGAGAACTATTTATTGTTCTAAATAAGATAATGAGAGAAGTGAAGTGTGGGCACCCATAGCACCTTGGCTTTGTGGCAAAGTCTAAATATGACCAGTGGGCTTTTGTCACTGAAAAAAATTTAAAATATTTTAGTTGAATAATTAAAATAATTGAAGTGTTTTACATTTTTCTTACTTTGCATTTTCATTTCCTTTTGTAACAAGTTTTTTTTCCATGACATTCCAATATAGTGGTGATCAGAGTCTTGGAAATGAACAGAGACAGAAAGAGGGAGACAGAGACAGAGAGACACACACAGAGGGAGACATAGTGAGAAATTTCTTCACTATAGACAGTTAGGGAAGCACTAATCTAATACCAAACATTGGCTATTCTGGAACCTTCTATTCACAGTCTAGTAGAAGTGTCAGGGTTGCCTACACTGAAACCCTGGCTGGTTGGCTGTATGCAAACTGTTGCTATGGTAACAATGAGAGTTAGCAACCCTGTAGTTCATCGTTTCTCCCCAGTGCAGTTTACTCGACAGCAATGGTGGGAAGTGCTGGATGGAATCTGGAGACCCCTAGTCTGAGGCAGCCCTGTCTTTCCAGCTCATCACTGAGGTTCCATGTCTGTGGAATCACCTGTGGAGGTTGCAGTGGAGATCAAAGTGAGGAGTTTACAGAACCTGACCCATAGTAGGGAAGAGCATACCCAGTTGAGCAGACATAGTATGGTCAAGGCTGAAACTGGTTCAAAGAATCCCAACTAACAACTTTGACAAATGACAGTTGATTTCTCACTCACATCTCCTGGTAGAAATGTTCTATTTTCTTGCTTTTTTGCAGAAGGAAGGTTGCTGAGAATACATAGCTGAGGGAAAGATCCAAATCTGTTAGACTATTTTTTCCTACATGCTGAGCCCTACCTGAAAGCTATGACAACGGACGGACAGGGATAGTATCATAAGCCATGGCTGCGATCTCATCAATGAAATGATATATAATGATCTGGGGGCAAGCTGTGTGCTAATGATGAAGTCATCCGTGCAGCCTGTAACGGCCACATGTGGTTTGGAGTCACATCCTACTGTTCTTCACCTATTTATAACTCAATTATCTGGTGTTGCTGGCAAGGGGGGGGTACATTTTCTGATTGAACAATAACTGAGCTATGCTGATGGCAAAAAAAAAAAGAACCTGTAAAAATGCATTTATCTGTTGTCTCACGTCTGACTCCGCAGCTCAGGAATTTGCTTCATCGGTGAACTAGGTTAAATGAAGTGTTTGCTTTTCCCTTGTGGTCTGCTTGTGAGAAGGGTACTGAAACCTGGTGTCACCAGGAACAAGACTGCTGCTTGAGCTGGTCAAGGAGTGATTAGAATCCGACGGAAAAAGAACTTTGTCCCTGCTGAGACGCTCGCTGTTGGGTGCGGTCATCACCACGGTTGATGCCCACATGAGTGTTGGTGTCTCAGCACAATCTTCAGTGACTCACTGGACATGGAAGTAGGCAAATATTCACTCCTTTAGTCTATTGTATGTCTGTGCATACATGTAATATACAGGTTTCATTCTTAAATTTCATGTAGTCTGTATAAAAATCTAGGATCCATAAAATGAGGGGAAAATGTGACGTTTGTACTTCTAATACTGAAGTTGCTTAATATCTCCAGGGACACCCATTTTCTGACAAGTGGTGTGACTTCATTCCTCCGTAAGGCTGACAAACATCCCATGGTGTGTGTGGTATGTTTCTTATCCATCCCTTCATTGATGGGCATCCAGTTCGGTTTCACAAGTTTGGCTCCTTCACTTGTGAAGGAGCAAGTGCTCCATGGTGTATTGACTGAAGTATTTTTAGATGTATATTCAATGTGTACAGTTAGGTCATATGGTAGCTGATTAAGAAATCAAATGACAACAAATGTTGGAAACCACGTGGACAGAGGAGAGTTCTCACACCTGTTGGTGGGGACGTAAATTAGCATGAAGTGTCCTCAACAACAAGAATAGGTTTCACATATTTAACAACAGTAACTTTGAGCATTAGCAAATTGACTTTTTTTAAATTGCCAGTTTTAAATAGTTTTATATAAAATTATTTGGCTATGGTGCTGAGCAGCAGCAGGGTATTTGAGAGATTGGAGTGCCCTGGAGAGGGGTTTTCTCAAAGAACATGGTAGTCACTCAAAGGCACCTGAGTCACCTATGGCACTCTGAGAAGCCATTTCTCACTGAGGTGCACAGTGTCATATAACTTAGCTGGCAGAAATTCTGTAAAGTTTGCCATATAAACAGATCCATACAGGCACCAGAATCTGAACCACAAAGGAAACTGCCTTAGCTGGGCATGGGCAATCAACATCAGTTAAATAATGACTCATCCATCAAGCTTTAAATTAGAATACATTTGAATAATTTTATGTCGTGGAAGTGCTTAATACATTAAATAAACAATGTCTAAATCCTTTAAAGTTTACTGAAAATTCCCCAAGATATAAACCACTAATAGGGAGCAATGTTGGAAACCTGAACCCATTACCACATGATAAATGAATCAGCTAATCCAAAGTTTTAAAGATTTTAAAAACAAGTAACTTTTTCATTTAAGCTTTGTTCTGCCAAACTCAGTGGGAAGGTTGTCATTTGAACAACTGAAAAAGATCACTTAATGTCTCCTAGACCTTAATGGACCATCATGGCCTCAGCCAGGCTGTAGCTCAGGTGTCAGCAGGTTCTACTACTTTGCCTTTATAGCAACTTCATAGAGGGTCATGGAGCGGAGAAGAAGTACATCTCCCCAGGGAATGAACTTGGTGTGGGGAATGAACATGAAGTTAGCCCTTTGGGACCTTTCCCTCAATGTCTGCACCATAGTGGGGAATCTGCTACAGGGAGAGTGGGTTTTGGAAAACTCAGGGTGACCTGTAGCATCATGTACCAGAATCCCAAAGAACATTGCTGTCCCAAAACTCCTCTCTCCACCTGTCCCCACCAACCTTAGGGACTTAAACATCATTATGGGTTCCTTCTCCTGGAAGTCTGTATGGCTTGGGTCCATTACACTGAACCTTTATAGATCAGTTTCTTTTACTTGGCAATTTGCATTCAATGTTCCTCTATTTTTTTGAGGACTGGATAACGTGTGTGTGTGTGTGTGTGTGTGTGTGTGTGTGTGTGTGTGTGTGTGTGTGTGCACATTTAGAGGTAAGAGAACAAAATTGGATATGGTACCTCAAGAGATGTCTACCAACAATGGAGTCCCAGGGGCTGCATTTCTCCCTCCCCAGGAATGGGATTCCAGGCATGAGCCACCTCCAGCTTGTTTGTTATTTTTAAATAGAAGATTGTGATTTGTTGGAATGATAATTTAGTCTTGAATTTCTACAGATGTCATTCAGCTAATGATACTGATTTGAAATATGGCACACACAAAAATTATTCCAATTTCTTTCAAAAGTTTGCCCATGAAGTCTAACCAATGCAACCTGTGCAAACGTCATTTTAATTTGAAACATCATGTTCTTATTCAACAAAGTATCTGATATCAACTGAAGTTTGGTGCATACATAAAAAATGTGATGGCCTCTTATTCAGACAATGTGAATAATTAATTGTCTCATACCTTGACTGGAAACAATGGAAGAAAACAGCATTCTGTATTTACTCTTTCACTTGTGAAAAGGTTCATGTTGGGTTAAAAATGCAATTACATTTTATAGCAATGAACTGATTTCAACAGGACTGCTAAATCAACCTCACAATGTAACCAGGGTACTTTACTGCTAGCAACAGCTTGTTTGCAATCATCACGTGGGGCATTTTCCCCCTAAACTCTAATTCCAATAGATATTGGTTTAATTTATCAGAATTTCCCATTATAGAGTTTCCAGGTAGCTCGTCAAGTTATTACTCAGACACAATGGTGTCTGGGTTCTTAAGCATTACAAACTGAAAGAGCAGAGAAGAATAGAACCGTATCTCATCCTAATGGAAGCAGCAAGGCTTTTCTTTCATGGCATCCTGGGGTAGGCCACAGTGCCCGTGCTCTGCTCCCTATTTGTGTAGTTAGTTAATCCAAAGGAAGCATTCATTAACTTTATTTTTAAAGCCTGACTAGCTTTCAAGTTCTCTCTTAAGATCACATATTTCTTAGAACTCAAGAAGTAGATGGAAGAACCGAATATGCACTTAAGAGGACATCCATAAATATCCCCAAGTGTGGAGACGTGAACATTCCTCTCTCTCCCTCTCTTCCAACCCATTGGCTCTCTTTGCTTCTGTGTGTAATGCATGCGGGACAGGAAACTTATGTGTTTGCTTGTAGTGGCTGTTTTACACTGACTGCCACGGTGTGCTGGTTTAATGATGCAGGTTTTTCTTTCTTTGTTTTTTACAGTTATAGTAGTCCAAAGTGACAAGTGGGTGTCACTGTGCCATCTCAGGTACAGTTAGGGCCGTTCCTCCCCAGAGGTCTGGGGGAGTGGGGGAACATGACTGTTTAAAATAAACAGCTTAAAGTAAAAACATAAAAGAAATTAGCTTGTAGTATTGTGCCTTAAATTTTAACAGTATTTTTTTTTTAACCAAAAATCATGATCAGACAGAGTTTCAAAGATTCAGAAGTTAGAGACTGGTTTTGTGGGTTCTAGTGAAGAATAATTTTAGATTCACTAACTCAGATTAAGTCAATGTAGAAACCACTGCAACCTGATTTCTTGTGAGTGAGACTCCTCTCTTCATCTCTGGCCTCTATAAATGCTGACCTGGAAGTTACATATGACAGGTACCTTGTCATCTCAGGAAAAGATTTGTCAGTGTCTGTTCCTAACATCTGTGTTAGATTTCACCAGAGAGAAGAGTAGGTGATTCTCTTAAGAGTTAGGCCCTCAGAAGGTGAAATTTCTGGCAAGGACCTTTAGGGGAGATGGTGAACCAGCAGGTTGGGGTTTGCAGTCATCCCAGTAAGGTCCAATACTACGCTGTCCACACTTGAATGAACGGCTGTGCGTTTGCCTACTACAGTAAGTTCATGAGTCTCCTGGAAGTGATAATACACACCAACCTGTGGCTAAAGGACCACCCCTCAGCATGCTGAAGTGAATTGGATCAGTCACATGATTTCTTAGGAATGTTAGGATTTGAAAACATCTCTTAGGAATAAAATGTAGATTGGCAGGACGGTGAATTGTTTCAGTGTGCTTTAAACTTGATTAGTTCACATGGCTAAGCTTTAAAGTCTTTATTCCATAGGACCTGTCTTAGGAGATTTTGAGGAAAAGTGAAAGAAATTGCCTGTGTTCTCTCAGGACCCCATCACAAAGGGTTAACTACTGTTTTCACATGCAATTCAACATTATTCTGTATGTTTAACCCAGAGCCAAACTAGTCATTTATGCTCAAGAAGAAAACAGAGTAAACTTTTCTTTCATTTATAGAAACTTCACAAGCCAGAAGTAGCTGGTTTTTTTTTGTTGTTGTTGTTGTTGTTTTTAAGACACCAGTGTTTAGGCATAAAACCCCAAGAAGAAGAAAAAATTAACATGATTCTGTTGTTAAAAGTAGGCAAAGAGACAGGATGTACTTAAATTTCATTAACAAAATATGTGCATTGAAGAGTTCAAAAATTTCAATTCACTAAACTTTGGCTTTCGTACTGAAGTTAGCTTTTGCTTTTTTACAGACTACAAATTTAAAAGATATTTGCTTACAGAAGTTGAGTCTAATAGTGCAATCTGTGTCATTTTGATGTACCGAATCGAAGTAGAAAGTGAGATTGTAGTCCAGTGTGAGTCTCAGTGTGGTGTGAACACTAGCAAATATATGTCCTTAGCCAAAGCAGAAGGAGACATGAGGTGGGGTCACCCCAGGATCCAGAACGCCCCGAGGTTTGCTCATATGTAGAAAATGGCCATCTTCCATCTTCTCCTTGCCGTAGTTTCCTTTCTGTTGCTGTGACAAACACCCTGGCCAAAGCAATTTAGAGGAGGCAGGGTCTGTCTGACTTATGATTCCAGGTTACAACCCATCCCTCCGGAAGTCGAGGTAGGAACTTGAAGCAGCTAGAACATCACACCCATGGTGGAGAGCAGAGTGTAATAAACTGATGCATGGATACTTAATGCATGAAACCCCTTTTCTCTGTGTTGTGGTCCTGTCCGAGTTCAGGGAAATCACTCATTCACATTCAGGTGGAACTCCCCACTCAATGAACACAAGCAAGGCAAATCCCCCACAGAACGTCCTAATCTAGACAAATCTCTCAGTGAGGTTTGCTTCAGGTAATTCTAGATTGTGTCTGTATCGACACAATCAAAACTAACATCACAACCGTCCTCACAGTGAGGTACTCGGGTGCTGTCCTATGCCAGCCATATATCGTTCTTCATCCTTTTGATCTAGTAGAGAGTTGGCTTTTAACTTTGTCATGAAGATTGACTTTTTTCCCATATGGCAGAATCAGTTCAGTATATTTTTATTATCGTGTAATATTGCCTTGAAGAGATTTGATGACTCCCATTGCTAGCATAGAGTGGCACCCTTAACACCAAGAGCAAAGGCAGCTGGGGAAGGGTGGCCTGGCTATACAAAGCTGGGGTTTCAGACATGATACTGAGTTATGCTGCACTCTTTAGATTCTGCTCCTGGGATAATGTTGCTGTGGAAACCGATGTTTATACAAAGAAAAGGTTTGGTGCCAATGGTGGGAGAGCTGGTCTTCACTGTGTAAATGCCATGGGGGAGATAAAGTTACTGGTCACTATGAGGCCACCTGCAGGTGCCTGTGAGTTTCTATCACAGGTTTTGTAACTACATATTGTGACTCTCTGAAAGCATGGCTATAATTTCTTATCTTCGCAGGGCACAAGCTATCACTTCTACCTGCCTTGAGGCATCTGAGCCCCCTAGCTGGATGGAGATCTTGGAGTGTGCACCCTTCTGAGAAAACTGTTGCTACTCATTTCAAGTTTATGCTGTCCCCATTGGTAACTTTAAGTGACAAAGAGAAAAGTCACCAGAAATTGTGCTGAACACTGATATAAAGTACTTAGTTAACGAGAAGCCATAACTGCTGTGGGCATATGTCTGGTATTCTGTTTTTAACTTCTGAAAAAAAAGTTTTGTGACAAATTCTTGTTATACTTAGCTTACCATGTCACTTCAATTCATCTGTAGTGATGTTTTCAAATATTAAACAGGGGTTGGTTTGACTCATGTCAGATAAATTTCACAAGTAATATTCCAACAATGTAAAAAGCAGTGTGTCTCAATGTTTTTCCATCTCCTCCTTCTGTATACTCCTTCTTCTCCTCTTAGATATCAAATCTTCCCTATTTTTTCTAGTATTGCACTTGAGTTGGTATATCTATAAATAATGTGCACATATGGTTCATGCTAATACTGAAAAGTGCCATTTGTGGTGAGGTATTTATTCATTCTGCCGTTTTTGTGTTAAGGGGAAACCGTCTATGTTCACTTTTTATTTCACAAAAAAAAATCAATCAGAAGATTATTTGGAACCTTGACAATATGTGTTTCCCTGTAAATAGTCAAGTTCTTGGTCCTGATTTGAATTAAAACAACTCGTTAATATTTCCATTTTCATTGACAAATTGGTATCAGTTCTTGAACACAGTCATGGTTTCTACCAGATGTTTTTAGATGTTATTTTAAATTAAGCTTATTCTTTCTCTTCCACATTGATTTAAAATTTCACCTTCACATTGTACTCAGTATTTTCTTGTTCAGCTGGGACAGCTCCTTCAAAGTTGGTGTGATTGCCTTTCATGCCACTCACCATGTCCATGTCTGTTAAATTTAGCAAAGCTTCGTGGTTATGACAATGCTCTACTGGGTCTGTCAGTAGGCACATGGGTACATGAGATAAAAGCAACCACACAAGTCTAGAAACTTGGTCACTTGGAAGTTCCTGAGAGGGAGCATAAGGCAGATGTATCCTCCTGGTCCCTGTTGTCTGTCAGATGCCCTGGCATTGACATCAGTGAAGCGGCTTGGCAGACAGGGGCAGCATGAGCTATAGAGTCTAGATTAATATGTTCTCCTGGCACCAGAAACATGTCATCCATGTCCTTTCATTTGGAGAACTAATTACATAGAATAATTCTAGATATTAGTTTTTAAAAGAACCTTCACGTATAGGGAACTGCCAAGCTATTCAGTTCACATGTCAGCCCTAATTAAGACCCATCTGAAAGTCATTAAAATCTGGCCCAACTGTTTAACATCTTTTTTAGTAGTTCACCTTTAGATGAAAAACGTTGCACTTTCTATTTTTTCCATTTTTTACTTTTTTGTTGTCTAATTAATAGGGACCATTAGTTTGGAGAGATGAATTTAAAAATGGAATGAATAGTGTAGTCTTTGTGCAATTCTCTAAAGATTTTCCCATGTCATAATCAAGGTAAAAAAAAAAGTTTATTGCAAATGTTCTGGCTGACAGAATCATGCACTGAAAACCATGAAGCCTGTGGTAATTAGTGAAAATAAAATATATCATGAGTTGGGAGGATGACTTAGGTAAAATGCTGGTGTGCAAGCCTGAGAGCTGGAGTTCAGACACCCAGCACCCTTGTACAAGAAGTACAGGCACAGCGACCCTCCTGTAACCCCAGCTGGTTAGAGGCAGAGTCAGGGCATTCCCAGAATGAGTGGGATACCTAGGCTTGTGAAGCCAGTGAGAGATCCCGCCTCAACAGAGAACATGGAGTGTAAGGAGGAAGACAGCTGAGGTCAACCACTGTTATGCACATGCACACACGCATGTACAATCACACATAGGGGCACACACATATTCATATACAGGTGTTCCTTCACACAAGAACATGCACACATACACATGCATGTATACACAGTCATCAACTATATACATCTCTCTCTCTCTCTCTCTCTCTCTCTCTCTCTCTCTCACACACACACACACACACACACACACACACCACATACTGTCACATATACAAATGAGGAGAAAAGGAATTTGGGGCCACTTCCTGTTCTTCATTTTTCTTTAATCAAAAGGAATAAGTTATGTGTGAAATTAGGAGGTCCTTCTGTATACTGTGAATATGTGTTGCTTTTATTGGCTGATGAATAAAGTTGTTTTGGCCAATAGCCAGGCAGAATTTAGGTAGGCAGGAAATCTGAACAAAGAAACAGAGACAGGGAAGGCAGAGTAGAGGAGACACCATGTGGCCGCCAAGGAAGCAAGAAGTGAGATAACAGCCATGAGCCTGGTGGTGAAATCTAAACTGGTAGAAATGGGTTAATTTATAAGAGAGAGCGCTAGCCAATAGTAAGCCTAAGCCATTGTCGAAACAATTGTAACTGATATTAAGCCTCAGAGTGGTTATCTCATAAGTGGCTGTGGGGATCTGGTGGGTGGAGAACACCGGCCAAGTGGGACCCCGTTAAGCAGAGAAAAACCTTCTGTTTACATATGTATGTATAGTTAGAGTCTCCAGGAAATGCATTCACTTCTTAACTTGTTCTGGTCACCTTTCAGCCAAAATGCTACTAAGCACTAGAAGCTAGACCCTCCTTTCTACATTGAAATCCAGGCAAGGGAATCTGACATCCCGACACCCTGCAGCTCTGCCTCCTGCTCAGGATACTCTTGGGCTTCTGCAGGAAGAATTCTGAGTTCAGGTGATTTAAAAGAAGATGGGAGACTACTTGGCTTAATGGTTTTATACTTTCATTAAAGAAAGTAAATATTGCTGTAGAAAGTATTATTTTACCGCTTAGTCATCCCTATAAGGACCTGAGCTGACTTCTGTGCTCAGATGAATCAGCTCATTTCAAACAGTCATTACCTGTACATCCCTGTTTAATCCTCAGATTCCCAGACTTTTACCACAGTGGAAATTGTGTCATTAACTCTTCATAGATAACAACAGCACAGAACAAAGAAAGCTGCTTTGCAGGGCTGCTGTGTGTGAATCAAAATGCATGCCCAAAACAGGGCACCATGAGCTGTTCTGTCATTTCAAAGATACTGTTTTCCATGTTGCCTTCAGCATCAAGGACAGTTCTCAGAAGGTGGTTTCTCATAGCATCATCATGACATCCTTGCCTCTCTGTCACCAAATTTAACTCCAGCCCATAATAACCCCTTCATATTTAATGGTGGCAGCTGAAAACAGCCAGATCCATAATCAAACTGCTTCTCAGCACTTCTTGAAGGTGGGTATGCTCACATGACTACTGTCTGGCTCACCAACCCACAGGCTGTGGAGAAAAGGAGCTCTCCCACTTGTAGTTTTCAATCAAGAGATCTAGAGAGTGATGAAAGAAAGATAAAGGAGATGGAAAACATCACCCTCACTACCAAGAGAGAAGGCTGACATGGCTGCAAGGCTACTCAATGAGGTTACTCTATTGTTATGTGCTTGTGTAAGCTGAGGGTTCTTGGAGTAGTGGGTGCTAATGCTGTCTGAGTGCGCAGGGGTTGGATCCACATTTGAACTTAACAGGGAGGTTTTGTGTCTACTAAGACACTGAAATTACATCTGGGTACAGTTGCCAAAAAGGACTCTAGAGGAAAGAAACACGTTCTACCCATAAGGCAAAGGAACACGGCTGCTTAGTGACTGAGCAGATCAAGTTAGGTCCAACCAAGTCTACCCCCTTCTCTCTGATCTCCAACTTGCAGCATTATTTGGCAGAAGGTACCTCAGAGAGTGTTCGTGATCTCCCATTGGTCATGAACAGATCACAGGCCACACTCAGCTTTGTACATAAAAAGTTCCGTAGCACTTTCTCTACTTTCTCCTAGATTTTCCAGTTAGATAATGGAAGTTGAAACACATGTTTCAAAGAAGTTAGAGCTATAGATCCTGTAGTCCTGCAGTTCCTGCAAGGAGGAGGGAGCCTCTTACTTTACCTTTGATGAAGTGTTTTTGTAATAGGCTGTCTTACTTTGGGTTTCTATTGCTGCAAAGAAACATCATGATCCAAAAGCAAGTTGGGGGAGGAAAGGGCTTATTCGGCTTACATTACCACATTGCTGTTCATCACCAAAGGAAGTCAGGACAGGAACTCAAACAGGGCGGGATCCTGGAGTCAGGAGCTAGTGCACATCCACGGAGGGGTGGTGCTTACTGGCTTGCTCAGTCTGCTTTCCTATAAAACCCAGAACCACCAGCCCAGGGATAGCCCCACCCACCATGGGCTGGGTCCTCCCCTGTGATGACAGTTTAAATAATGCCTTACAGCTGGACCTCATGGAGGTGTTTTCTTGGCTGAGGCTCCTTCCTTTATGATGATTCTAGCTTGTGTCAGGTTGACATAAAACTGAGTACATAGGCACTCCGACTGAGAACAGCTACCAAGATGTTGTCATTTGTAAGCCTTTTAGTTATAGCAGCTAAAACTGTGTTGTTCAACATAGCTTTTAAAAGACCAAAGGTAAATAATGTTTTTTTAAGTTTTTAAAAAGTATCTTTAATTGTTTTTAGGTGTGTGTGTGTGTGTGTGTGTGTGTGTGTGTGTGTGTGTGTGTGTTTACATGTGGGTCTATTGCAGGAATTTAGGTACCCGAGGGACCCAGAGTCATCAAGTCACCTGGAGCTGGAGTTACAGATGGCTGTTTGCAGACTGAGGTGCTGGAAACCAAGCTCAGGCCCTATGAAAGAGGAGCAACTAACTGTTTTAACTACTAAGCCATCTTTCCAAGCCAAGCATACCTCAGTTTTAAGGCTAAGAAATCCAGCACAGTTAAATTACTGATTTTAGTTGATACTTTATTTGAAATTGTGAAACTTAAGTTTTGTGATCTGCTCAGCTCAACAATTTTCTTCAATGGTGTACTATTATTGGAAAGATAAGAGTTAATTTGTATTCCCCAAATGTGCTGTGATCTGAAGGTTATAGTCTTCCAATTTGTATGTTGAAGACCTAATCCCCAAGGTTATGGTGGATGATGCAAGACATTGGTAGACTATTGGCTTTGAGGGAGAAGCCTTCTCCACCTGTATATATAAAATAGAAACACCATGAGATCTGTGCTTACTGATTCTTTTATGAGAGGTCACTGTAGGGTGAGACCCTGATTACAGGTACTTGCGACCACACCCATTTGGACATGGTCATGGATACATAGCAGGGTGTAAATAAGAGCAAGGGGAGCCAGCACGTGGTCTCTCTCTGGGTTGAGCCAACATTGGGAAGAGTTCTGGGTCCAAACAGCCTGGAGTGCCAACCTGGTCACTGGTTCCCTTGTGTGAATATATCCCTAATAAATTACCAGTTAATAACCTATTTCTGATTCCATTTGCATTCCTCCATAACTGGTGTCAGACTTGGAGGTTTTACCCCCACACTCCTTGCCTTTTACCCCTGACCAGTCACACAAACCCACTGGGACTCCCAGTACAACTGGGTTCCCATACCGTGCTCCTCCCCCTGCCTCTTCTGGTGGTCTGTATCCCAACCCAAGGTTTCCCAGAGGGAACAAGAACACCACCAGCAGCTGCCCAGTTTCCCACCGCTACCGGTCACAGTGACAAATGTGTGTGAAGGGAACTACTACCACGTCAGCCTTGACTGTTGCAGAGCCATGAGGAGAAAGGCATGGTGGCAGAGAAAGTCTCCATTTTATCTTACTCAGCTGCAACACTTCAGAAATACTGTGACAGGACAGAAACACAGGGTTGTAGAAATGACAGTGTTGTGTGCAAGGTCAACTACTGATGTCTATGTAACCTTTTCACGAGGGTAAACAGTGCTAATTGGAGATGTGAGTACAAATGAAATGAGTGACTGATGAGGCTAACATGAGTAAGGCTTTACAGACAGTAGAAGGAGAACATCTTTCATGGCAAGAACGGTGACATCTGCTAACCTCCAGGCTGGCTCTCTGCAAGTCCACACTCCAACTGAGCAGAACTCCAGCCTGAGCCGAGAGTGCTGGAGTATTTATACTGCAAGGACTTCACTTTGTTATGTTGTCATTTAGAGAAAAACTAGGACGCATCAAGAAATAAACAAATACTAAGAGGAATGATCATAGGAATGTAGGCTTGTGCCATGGAGGCCAGGTAGACAGCTCCAGGAGAGTTTGAGTTACCATTGCTGGCAGCGGGAAGGAGAAAGTCTGAGAATTTATGATCAGATTTATCACGATGCAGACTGGAAGCAATGCTGAGTTTTGCCCAAGCAATGATGACAGGAACCTGACTGGAGTGGATTCCATGGGACAGGGTGGGGTGAACACTCAAGGGGTGGTTGCTGGGCCATAAATTAAAATGAATTTAATTTTACTAGGGTAAAATTAAATTGTGTTGTCCAAATGAAGATTCCAGATCAAGGGCCAAGAGACTGCATTTGATGTCACCTCTTCTGTGAAATTCCCCCTCTCTTCCAGGTGGTTGGTCATTGTTCTCTGTCTCTAACTCTTCCTATACACATTTCCAGAGCTGTTCTGTGTTGGAATTGTTTATTTGTACACACATTCCTCTGATTCCACACAGAGGGCTCATCTTTACATGTCAGCTCTGTGTCATATGCGTGCATTCCACAAGTGTGGTGATGGAGGGAATGGATGAGCCTCATGTTTTAAGTCAGTCTAAGTGACACAGGCAACACAGAGGGGGAACTGATGGAGTGTTATGGATGATGGGTAAGTTTGGTGTACTCACTCATGTTTTCCAAGATAAAAATCCCATGAATTCTGGAAACAGGGAGGCCTACTTCTCAAATGTAGCCTTGTGTTGTCCTTTTCAATATTAAACAAAGGCAGGAAGCTGCCACCCAACTAATCTTGGCTATACATTACCAAGTTCACAACTGTCCTCTTCTTACTGTGACATTTGTCCACACCAACTCACCATATATAATAACAGAGAATCTAGATGAAAAGATAGATATCTGGAATTTGGATTGTACAAACTATATAGACTTCTGTGTCTTTTAAATGCCCCAGTGCTCAGACTAACAGTCTATAGCTTCACTTTAAAAAGACAAGTGATTGAAATTATGATACATCTTTTGTCTAGATGTTTCCAGCTGCATTTGCCAGGCCACTAAATAATCCTTGATTGTCTTTGAGTGAATGAATGATTGCTATAAGAACTTTCCAAGCATCTGAGAGAAGTTAATACCATTTTCCATCTGTGTTTGTCAGGGTTCTCTAGAGGAACAGAACTGATGGAATTAATCTATTTGTCTGTCTGTTGGTCTGTCTGTCTAAAGGGGATTAGAGTGGTTTACAGACTGTGGTCTAGCTAGTTCAACAATGGCTTACCATCAGAAAGCTCAAGAATCCGTAGTTATTCAGTCTACAATGCTGGTTATCTTAATTGGTTTTCAGGCTCTAATGCCAGTGAAGGAATGGATTTTCTGGTGAGAACAACGGCAAACAGGCAAAGAAAACAAAAGAGAACAAGCTTCTTCTTCTTCCTATGTATAGGCTGCCAGCAGAAGGTATAGATCTTTTCACTAGAAAAGATCTAGATTAAAAGTAGGTCTTTCCATTTCAAAAGATCCTGATTGAGGTAAACTGGGTTGGGGGAGTGGACTTGGGGGAGAGTGGAGGTGGGTGGGAGCTGGGAGAAGCGGAAGGAGGGGAAAATGTGATTGGGATTTATTGAACGAGAGAAGAATCTATCCCTCACAAGGATCCCATCTGCTTGGGGTTTAGTTAATTCCATGTGTAGTCATGTTGACAACCAAGAACAGCCATCACACAGCCTAACTTTTAAAAGATTTTCCAGTACATGGCAGAGCGTTTCTGAGATGCTGCTGGTCTGGGAATGAGTTTGTCATGATAACAGAGCAGTTACAGGAGGTCTTGTGTTAGTCATGTGCAAACCAGACAGCTTTGTTAGCACACTGCAAGAACTGAACTGTGAGAAAACACAAACTGCTTCATTTGTAACTTAGACATACACCTTTCCAGAAAGAAAGAAAAAGGCCCCACTCAAAATGTAATGAAAACACAAACC